>NW_015390008.1:0-15084 GCF_001527695.2 Protobothrops mucrosquamatus
CCAGGTCCATGGAAAAATAAAACCAGTCCTTGGGGCCCAAAAGGTTGGGGATCACTATACTGGACAGTATCTCTTTGACAAATTAGCTCTTCCCCCTGTTCTCATCATTTGCACAACAGTAAGAAAAACCTCTGATACATCAATCCCTAGAAATTCCAGCAAATAAAATTCTCATCCACCTGTCATACTAATATCTCTGTCATTTTTGTTTGTCTATCAGATGTGGTCAATATGGGATTCTGATTTTGAATGATTCCAGTCCAGAGATCATGAGTAAAATTCCCTTTGTAAAAGTGTCATTGAAGAGTGTCCTTAAGGTGGAGATGGAGGACAGTATGATCATTTGCTGTTTCGCAGTTAATAGTGCTGGAAATGACTCCCGTCCCCTTACATTTTATGTTGATAAGGTTACTGGTAAGATAAATCTAAACATTCATTTGATTAAAAAATTAGTTTTCCTGAGGCATTTCAGTAATTTCTCAATGTAATTCTAACTATGTGATTTCATCTCCATCTTGTTTTTTTTTTTAAAAAAAATCTTACCATTTTTCCATTCACTTAAAGCGAATATTTACTGCAAAAATTTGAGGGGGTTTGAGAAAATTAAACAAGAGTAGTAAATGTATTCAAAAATTCAAATGTACAAAAAAAATTAAAGAAAAAAAAGAATCCAAAAAGGGATGGATTTCTACTTGAAACTTAAACATTTCAATTCTTGTGATTGTTTTGTTTTTTGGGTAATTTACAGGAACAAAACTATTGGATGTTTTTAGCAATAAATGCACATTTTCCACCTCTGGTTTCTGCTCTCCAGGCTAGTTTTTCATCTTTTTATAATGGACTAGTATTTTCAAAACTTGGGGGAAGAGCTACGTGGTGGATGAATATTTAATTCCACCTTCCTCAACTGTTTTGGAAAATACATCTTGCCACCATCGCAAATACGTCTTACTACCTTATTTTATTGCACCAAAAGGAGTAGGAAGTCAATTATTTTCTTTTTCTTTTCTCCCTTGTCATACACTTTTCTCTCTTCTCTTTTCCTCCCTTGTTTTTCCCTTATTTTCATTTTCTTGCATTTTATATTTTGATAAACTAATAAAAATACTATAAAAAAAGGAGAGGGGGCGTTGTATTACCTGAACGCCTTTTCTCAGCATGATGATGGAGAGTTTTAGACTTAGTCTTATTGGAGCAGGAAGATTAAGACAACCCATTTGTGGATTCTCCATCCAATCATGCTGGAGAATACATCTCATCATCCCCACCAATCTGTGAATTATTGTCCAAAATACCTGGATAAATTTTCAGCATGAATTAACTCAATACCATTCATAAAGATACAAAGCACGAAGGGCAGGTACTACAAATTTAAGAGTCCTTTGATTCACACATCATGGCAAATGATGATTTGTTCAATTAACCACAATAGTCTGGGTTAGCACAACACGCTGTGGCAGAAACCAATCAACTGCCTCACAGCTGAGTTTACTTTGCAAACTCAGCAATATTTCAAACTGCTAGAAAAAAATTGTGGTGCATGCTATTGTCATGTTGTGATTATATTTAACTTAGTTTGACAAACGACCACAGAACCTGCTCCCGTTAGTCTCAAGGAGGTTGGAACTCCCTGCAATTGTTCTCTTCCTTCTGCATTTTGTTTTTCCAGGAAATAAAAATGAAACCCCCAAACTACTTATTGCAGTCTTTGGAGGGGCGATGGGTTTTCTTCTTCTGTGTATCGTCTTCTTAATCTATAAATATAAGCAGGTAAGCTTTTATATTTATGTATGGAAGGAAAAATAATCAAAAATTGCCCAAGAAACCAAAGAAGCTCTGAAACTCAAATGGCTGGTGTCATTTGGATATGTTTTGAACCACAATCTCCATCATCCCCAATGAATATGGAAGCTGGGTGATCATGGGACTTGCAATTGAGAGAAATAATGTTACTTAGAAAGCACACATATACCAATAGGCTGAAGAAAAGAAAAAACAGAATTTCTCAATACGTTTCTTTCCACCACCTCCCCAAAAGGGGGAAAGGAAGAAATATATTCTGTGTGAAACTCAATTAAAACAAACAACCCCCTTAAGACTACAATATAGACAGTTATTAATACAATACCAGAAGTAAAATGCATAGAATGGCATGTTTGCGGTAAAACAGGTTTTACCAAAACCGGCTTAATTTCTTTCACATGTAGTCCTTGCTTAACAACCACAATTGGCCCTGGGATTTTGGTCATAAGTCAGGTCACTTGTTAAGCAGGTCACATGTGACCTAACTCTATTTTCTGATCATTTTTTCCAATGGTCGTAAAGTGAGTCACCATAATTCACAAAAAGGTCACAAATCACAGTCATGTGACCATGTGACTCTGCAAACAGTTGTAAATGGGAGCTTGTTGCCAAGCACCCAAAAAGTGGTCCTATGACTGTAGGAGGTAGCATGACATTTTAGGCTGCTGGAAGTGCTTTACAAATCATAAAACACCCTTTTGGAGGCTGTCGTAACTTCAAACGGTCATTAAGCAACTGGTTGTTAAGTGAGGAGTATCTGTATATTTATTCTGGGAATCTAAAATCTCACTGCTACCCCCACAAATGATGAAATGTGGGAGAGATTCTTCTGATAGTATTTTCTCTCTCACCTCTTTTCCTGTAGTGCAGTATCTTAGGTAGAGAGAGCAGGGAATAAGGACCAATTCTTCAGGAACAATTTTAATTTTATTTGTTTTAATCTATGAAGTGATATTACATTGTTGAACAGATATTGTGAATCATCATCCAGGTCATAGTTATCCCAAAGATGCTTTTTCACAAGGCAAATGGACTTTCTTGTTTTTCTTTGAAGTTGTTTCGCTTCTCATCCAAGAGGCTTCTTCAGCTCTGACTGGATGCTGGGGAATGGAAAGATTTATACTCCTACAGACAGTTGTTCATTTGCATTCTTTTAGCGAGTAGTTAAAGCTGCCTGGAGGCTTACCTGTGTCTTCATAGTCACCTGAGTAGTGCAAATGGGCATGGAGCCTTCTTGGAACTGCTGAAAGGACTGTGTTGTAGACTGGAGATAGATGATGTCGGATCTCTCCCCCTCTGTTGAGAGAGGGCTGTTCAATTTTGACATAGATGGTCTCTTTGACCCCCTCTTTCAAACCAGCAGTCCTCCCTGTCCAAAATGTGGACTTTGCTGTCTTTGAAAGAATGGCCTTTGTCTTTTAAATGCAGATGGACTGCTGACTCTTGTCCTGATCGGTTTGTTCTCCTATGTTGTGCCATACGTTTATAAAGTTGTTGTTTCATTTCCCCAATGTACAGATCTGCACACGGCTCACTGCATTGTACTGCATATACCACGTTCCTCAGTTTGTGTCTGGGTGTTTTATCTTTAGGGTGGACCAGCTTCTGCCTTAGTGTATTCTTAGCTTTGAAGTGTGTACATATGTTTGTTGGTTGAAGATCCTCCTGAACTTTTCCGATATTCCTGCAACATATGGAATGACTACATTGCTTTGTTTATTGTTTTCTTCTTTGTCTATTACGGAGGAGCTCCTGCTAAGTCTTTTTTGTCCCTGGAGACACAGATAAGCCTCCAGGCAGCTTTAACTACTCGCTAAAAGAATGCAAATGAACAACTGTCTGCAGGAGTATAAATCTTTCCATTCCCCAGCATCCAGTCAGAGCTGAAGAAGCTTCTTGGATGAGAAGCGAAACATCTTCAAAGAAAAACAAGAAAGTCCATTTGCCTCGTAAAAAAGCATCTTTGGGATAACTATGACCTGGATGACTGAGAATCTCCATAGGCATTGTGAATATATGTTGTGTTTGTTTAAAGTACAGCACTATGTCCTAGTTTTGTAAGCTGCCCAGAGTTATTCTGCGGTAAGACAGCCAGCTGATGAGTTTGGTAAACAAATAATTTACAGAATAATAACTTAGTTTTCACAAAACTCACCTATGTCTTTTTTTCAATATAATTATTATCTCTTGTTTTTCTTTTCCTCCCTTTTTCCTTTTATGGGCATCTTTCTTTCTCAGTTCTTGTCCTATGTCTTAACTTACTACTTCTCCTTTTTTAATAAGGAAATGCTCTATTAATTCTTTATTCACCTTTTAATGCAACAATCTGTCATTTTATTAGATTACCATAATACGATCAGGTTGTATAAGCACAATATCAAAATACTGTGAAACAACATATGCTTCCTAAATAATTTCTCTTCTCAGAAACCAAAATATCAAGTCCACTGGAAGATTATTGAAGCCTGTGAAGGAAACAATTACATCTTTATTGACCCCACCCAGCTTCCTTACAATGAGAAATGGGAATTTCCTAGAAACAATCTGCAATTTGGTGAGGACCACCTCTAAATTTTTATCTCTAACCAAAAGTTCATTTCACCCTATTAGCAGATTAGATACTGAAATTATACAACAGTATGAAAATATCTAATTGTTGAATAGGTTTATAGCATTATTCTTGTTGAAAATGTTGAGGTTTTATAGAAGCAGAAAAATGATGCCAAATAAAAATTAACTCTTGAATCCAAAAGTAAATCCAAAAGTAAATATACATACATACATACATACATACATACATACATACATACATACATGCATGCATACATACTGTACATACATACACACACACATACCATTGGAATGTTTTTGGGTTTTTTAAAAAAATGTTCAGATTGTATAACCAAAGCTAGCCATAATGGAAAAATAGAACTGGCTTTTGAAAATCTCACCTTGGCCATATTGACTTACTCACTATTAAGAGACTCTGCTAAAAATCTTTTCAAGATCATGCTTTCAAGCATATACTCTCACCCACACGTAGAGAGAATTAAAATCCTGTTTATTCTGTTGTGTTTCCCCATTTATTATTTATTTATTAAATTTGTGTTCTGCCCATTTCATCTAGAAGCCACTGTGTGAGGTTTACAAGCATCAAAACCACTAAACGTTCAAAGGGATAAGACAATAAATAACAATAATAATTTATCATTAAAAGATGGGGAGGAAAAGAGAATACAAAGAACACGAGAGAGGTGGTGTCTTCTAATCTAATAGCCACCTCCAGAGTAATACCCCCTTGTTGGGGCCCCAGGCCAACTGGCAAAGCCAAGTCTTAAGGACTTAGTAGAAGGTCAGGAGGATGTGTGAGGATATCACCTCGGGGATAGGGGGGGTAAGATGTTCCAAAGGTCAGGAGCCATGGCTGAAAAGGCTCTTCTCCTAGACCCCACCGGCTGAAATTCCTTGGCTGCTGAAGTCTGCAGCATGTCCCTTCTGCTGGCACAAGTGGGGCCAGCCAATCTCAGTGAGAAAATTCTTCAGATAGCCTGAATCCATAACATGCACTGCTTTAAATGTGATAACCAATACCTTGAATTGCACCCAGAAGCAAACCAGCAGTCAGTGCAGCTCATGGAACAGCAGTATAACATGGGCCAACTTAGGCGCCCTAAGAATTGCCTGTGCCACTGCATTCTACAACAGTTGTGGCTTTCCAATACTCTTCAAGGGTAGCCCCATGTAGAGTGCATTTGTAATAGTCCAACTACGTCAATTAATACCCTAAATGACAACAAGATAAAGGGCTTTTTTTAAAATCACTTCTTGAAAGTGCTGAAGGAAGCATTCTGATTCTTGGACATGTGGTTTTTTCCCCTATAAACATGGATAACTCTGCTTTTATCTAAAAGTATTTTTGTTCATTTGAAATTGTCTCTGACCTCAGAGCTATAATAAATGTTGAAATTTGAAATCATTTGAAATGTTTTTTCATGCTTACAAGTCTGCAGAAGATGAATTGTGGCTCCAACTTCTTTTACATGGATACGGGGTATTTTTAAAAACACAAGAAGCCAAGGTCATGAATATTTATGACAGAAATCTACTTATATGAGGAAAGAGACAGGAAAAGGCTGCCTCCTTTCTCCTTCCTTATTTTGATTGGCATTAAAGTCTCTGGCAACGAAGGTATGCCAAGAAGAAAAAACTGGAATTAAATTGGAAACTCAGAAACTGAAATAATACACTATTGATGTTGTACTTTATATTGCTCAGCCAAATGTTATGTGTTAAAATTGATGACAGAATACATATAGCAATATATTTCAATATCAGATTATTTGATCAATAAGGGCAAAAGTTGACATGGAAAAATGCAGTATTTGTATCAAGTAACAGGATTTAGTCCCAATACTAAAATAATTAAATACATGGGAAATTACTAATAAAACTAATAAAGGTTAAATTTGACTAAATTTGAAGATCTTATAATACAGAGTATTTGCTGGGCCTTATATAGAAATTGTTGGTGAAATATAACCCAGACACCAAACAAGTTAAAGACTGTATAATCAAATAGTGCAGAATTTGGTACAATAACTAATAGGCAACAGTGGCAAATTCAATTGAAGAATAATATTAAATTCACGTGGAATATTCTAGTTAGAGAAAACTGGTATGTTTAACTTGTTTTAATGCTCCTGTACTGATTGCTAAAATGGACCATTCATTTCCTGAAAAAAGTTTTTTATAAAAACCTGATCAAATCCTTTTTCCATATTTGGTAGAAATCTTGTAAAGCTCAACAAAAGTTCCTTTCCAATCTATTTGTCTATTAAATGTTATTATTGTACATGGTACTTTTCCATAAATTATATAGAATTAAATCTTCACCTGTTTTTTTTAAATAATTCTATGATGCCTGTAAATTTCTTGTTTATCTACTTTGTGCTTGTCCACCCCCTTTTTTAATTTTTTCTGTTTTCTTTGTGTATGTTTTTCTTTACTTTTCCTGTTCTTAAATATGCATCATTAAAACTACTGCATATGATTGCATATTTTTAAAATTAATTTTAATAAAAATTAAAAAGACAGTATTTTCTTCACAGGAAAAGTCCTTGGAGCTGGAGCTTTTGGGAAGGTGATTGAAGCTACAGCTTTTGGGCTGGGAAAGGAGGATTCTGTCTTGAAAGTGGCAGTGAAAATGCTGAAATGTAAGTAGCAGATCAGACCAGCTCCTAGGAACCAGATAGGCTTTTTTTTCTCTTTTCTCTTTGGCCCTACCAATTTTAATTTTTTCATATTTACTAAGAATTTTTTTTTATTTCTATCTATGGCACTACCCAGTTCAATTCTTTATTTATATTTACTAAGATTTTTTCTTTTTTCTATATGTTTTCTCTTCAGCCTTACTTATTGCATTTTTAATGTATATTTACTAAATATAACAACAACAACAACAACAACAACAATAATAATAATAATAATAATAATAATAATAATAATAATAATAATAATAATAATAATAATAATAATAATAATAATAATAATAAAGTTGGAAGGGACCTTGGAGGTCATCGATACTAAAGTTTCCTTTTTCTTTTTTCATGCACTTTTCTTTTTTATTTTGATTTGTCTTTTAACATATGAATGTTAACCAAAGTTTCCTTTTTCCTAAGAAATTTATAAGTGACTTTGACCTTCTTTGCAACAGATTATTACACTCTTATTGCCTTAAATATTTTACAACACCACTACCCCCTTTTGGTCCACATCTTTTTTAATCTTCAAATCCATACATCATCAATTCGTTTTTCCTCTTTCAGCAAATATATAAGGTTTTCAGTCTTTCAAAAAAAACCATTTTTGTTGTTTGTTCTCTGAGCAAACAGATCATTCTTGCCACTTCTGCAAGTTCTGACGCTTTCACAATCCATTCCTCCACCGTGGGAATCTCATTTTTCATCCATTGTTTGATCCACCCACTTCAATGACTCAGAGAGAAAGCCACAGAAGAATATTTGGGAAGTATGTATCCCTGTTGTAATGTATGTGGATTCCCACAGTCACTCTTTCCCAACCATTACTGTTGCAGAAGTGGGCTTCTACACTAGCTAATCATTGCAACTGAATGATTCTAACCTGGAGCCTTTCCATCATCTGGTGCTTTCATTTCAGGTGTCGCGTCTATTTCCTATATCCTGCTCCCATATTTGAGTTCAAATTAATTGTTCTCATGTTGGATTTCAGCAACTGCGCATACAGATGAGCAAGAAGCTCTTATGTCTGAGCTGAAAATCATGAGCCATTTGGGTCACCATGAGAATATTGTCAATCTTCTAGGAGCATGTACTCATGGAGGTAATTATTCTTCTCTTCATTTCCTTTCTGGTTTGCAGAAATATTGTTTCCTTTCCTTTCTATCATTGGTTGAATCATAGGTTTCCAAGTAAAGATGTCAGTCACTACTTCAATAAATATTTGTTTGAAAATATCAGATTCCCATCAAACTATAAATGCTGAATTAAATGATTTAATTCAGGAACTTAAAACATATAGCATACCAGAAATTGAACTCAGCTTGAGAGATCCTTTATTTTTATATTCTCCTTCAGAGCTGTCTCAGTTGAATGAATAAGAGAGATTAAAAAATAATTCCACCTTCACATTTTGAAGTTGCTAAGGTTGAGAAATACTAGTTTGGTGGATCCTATTCTAAATAAAGGATAGAAGTAGATGACCCATAAGTCATTCTAACTATGTGATTCTTTCAATGGACAGCACACTTCACTGATCAATGCTGTTGTGTAGCAGAAATATGATTGACCTTTCAAGTAATGTTTCTTTTTTGTTTTCTAGGCCCTGTCCTTGTAATTACTGAGTTCTGTCCATTTGGGGACTTGCTGAATTTCCTGAGAGAAAAAGCTGAGCATCTCATAATCGAGGGTCTAAACTTGGAATCCACTCTTGATAGCATGATGGCCGATTACAAAAACATCTACCTTGGAAAAAAGTATGTCCAAAGAAGGTAATAAGTTAGTCATCAGTGACCTCCACTTATATGGAGTGTAAAACTGTGTTAACAGTTTGTTAATACAGCTGACATTGAGTGACAGCATATTTAAGTGTGCAAAAAGTCACTCTGGAGAATGAGATGGATGGCATATACATTTAATTAATTAAAATAGCAAGAAATTATTCTGTTGCAATCCCCAGTAGAGACTCCAATTTCTATTTTAAGACAGATATGAGGGTATTCTGTAGTTCTAGGCCCACGTGTAAAACCCAAATCTCCCTTTTTGATGCTGGAGATCATTCCAACCATAACTGACAAAAATCTCCTACACCGTTCCCCAACATTTTAAGTCAAGAAACACATGGAAATTCTAGCCTAAACTTGACTATGTACAATTCAGAAATAGTCCTTTACTTACTCCAGGGATGAGGGAGAAACTCTTGCTTGTCCCTGTGTGTGAAACTGGTTTATTCACTTCCTCAGTAGACTTTCTAGAATTAAACCAAAATTTATTGACTATTTGGCGGGATAAATCTGCTCTTAAAACTGATAAAAACTATTAATGGTTTTTTTCCTCTGTTGATCTCTTTCATTCAGCGATAGTGGATTTGGATGCCAAAGTGTTGACAGTTACTTGGAAATGAAATCGGTCACCACATCAGTGCCTATGCCAGCACAAGGTAATGCTCAAAGATCACTGCCAAGAGAAATGGAAAGACATAACGAAAAGGAATATGTCTGTTCTAGAAATTTAGCAACATTATTAATATTTTAGCTAAATTGCTGTTTGTTTATTACTATGCATTTCTCTCTTTGGAGAACTCAGTGCAACCTGGCCTACTTATCTTCATAATGGTTATGTAAGGTAGGCTTAACTGGCTGAAAGTTGTTTCTGGCCAGGATCTAATCAGCCAACCAGAAGTTCAGATGTAAACCCCACACTCCCAATTATACCAATGTCTTCTCACTACTGCTGCCAATGATCCCACTGTCTCCCAATCTTCCCAATATCTTCCTGCTGATGCTATCAATCTTTCATCCAGCCTACTCTGATCTTTCTAGGGTCTTCTGGCTACTTCTAACACACTTCCTGCCAGTTTGTCTCCTCATCTTCAGTTCCAAAAATTTTATGTATTATTTTATTCAGCATAGAACAACAAAAGATTAGATATAATTCAGGAAAAAAATGTGAATCTACTAGATTAAATAGATTAAATATCATGCCTGTCTCGGTGACTAGAGACCCTCTTAGCCATCTCAAGGTTTATTTTGTTGTTGTTAATTGCGAAGTCGTGTCTGACCCATCGCGACCCCATGGACAACGTTCCTCCAGGTCTTCCTGTCCTCTACCATCTTCTGGAGTCCATTTAAGTTCACGCCTACTGCTTCAGTGACTCCATCCAGCCACCTCATTCTCCGTCATCCCCTTCTTCTATTGCCCTCAATCTTTCCCAGCATTAGGCCCTTCTCCTAAGATTTATTAGCTGAACTCAAAAAAAATATTCTGATTTCCGAATAACTCTTTGTAAAACATAAAGATATTTCATGAGCTTGTCAAGAGAAAACTCCCCATATTTAAATGTATGAAATTCAGCACAATGTATTTTTAAAATCTGGAAATAAGAAATTAAGTTAAACACTAATTTTATTACAAATTTAGTAATTTAGTTCACTTAATACCACACTCTGCACAAGATCTAATATACTAGGACTCTACTCTGATTTGACCAGAATAACAGAATAACAGAGTTGGAAGGGACCTTGGACGTCTTTTAGTCTAACCCCTTGCTCAAGCAGGAAACCCTATACCATTTCAGACAAATCCAAACTCAGCTGAATCATTTGAGACAGGACAGATTTCTCTAATTCAAATCCTGTCCCTAATTCAAATTCTTCTGCAGAATTTGGTCTTAGGTGAATCAATTGTGAACTCTGCAGACTGAAAAGAGCAGCAATGTCTTTTTAAAATATATATATATATATAATACTATGGGGCTTGCTTGTGTTTGCCTTTGGAGAAAGGCAAATTCGATGCAGGGATGATAATTATGTCCCCAGCTGCCACTTTTTTGGATTAGTAACAAAACTATGGAAGTTGGACAGCCAGAAATGCATTTATTTGCTGTTCTGGCACTCACCACTTCATTATTATCCAGACACTGTATCTGAATAGTTCAGTTGCTGTGTGGTGATGTCTCCCTTACAAGGGATCTTTTTAAAGAAGATCCTTCAGTTTGTCTATCCAACTCTCCATTCCCTTTTTTTCTTCCTAGTTCTTCCCTTACACAATATATTATTTTACAACCTTTTTTGTTCTTTAATTATGTATCAATTGAACTAAGTTTTACTTACTCATTCTGCCTCATTGCTCCTTCCTGCAAATATTTTATAAATTAGCACCTATCTAAACTGTAAATACACCATAGGTCTGTGTATTTAAATTCTCCTTCCCCTTCCTTTTTCCTTTTGCCTTATAAGCAATGTTCCCTCACAGCATAAGGTTTTTATAGAACGGCTCCTGCTGGTGGCCCATTCATTGTGGGTTTTGGCCAAGGACCCTTATTAGTGGAATGGCAAGCACTGGATAAATATGTGCCATCTGGAGAACTCTTAAAGCATTACATTTGTCTTCCAAACCATGCCAGTTTGGCTGTTCTCTGTTTGGAACACTAAAAGTAGCCTCCTATTCTGAATGATTTACTTCTGGAAATTTTTCAGGCCAGCCAACTCAGTGTGATCCAGGAAAAAGGGAACATTTCATCTCTGGGATGACTGGGAAGTTTAATACATAGCTACTACCTATAATTGCAATTGCTAAATATTCCCAGTAATGGACACATAATAATATGTGCATACGTTGTACAACAATAATACAACAGATATAGATGTTAAAGTTATATTGCCATGAATAAAGCTCGTGCATTGTTGCAATGTTCTTTGTACAGCTATACTTAAATTCCTCAATTACAGACGTGACATAGATTTCAATGTGCACAGGATCTGCATTAGATCATTGCTCTCAAAGTGCTATCAGAAAAGCCAGAACTGGACATGATCCTTCTATATATGCTGGGGGAGGGAGTGGGGAGTATTTTATTACTTCCTTTTTATTTTTATTTTATTTTGTAATATTTATAGATTACGCTATTCAGTCGGTCTTTACTCAGTTCCTCAAGTTTCTTATAGGATCAGCTTGTTTCATGGTGTCTGCATGTATACCTAAAAAAATTGTCGCCATTTTATATGCTGCATTAACTTTAGTGAGATGTTTTCTTAAAGGGGCTGCAACTTTTTTTTCCAGACTCATGCAGAAAACAATGAATAATGACAAGCTGCTTTAATGAAGACTGTTCACACAAAATTGAAAGCGCCTTTTCCAAATTCTTTTTGAAGCATGTGTAACCTTAGCATTTTCATATGGAAGTCATTTTATTTTTTTAATTTATTTATTTATTTATTAAATTTATATCCCGCCCTTCTCCTTGCGGACTCAGGGCGGCTGACAATCGATTTAAAAAACATAAATAACAATTACAGAATTAAAATTAATTAAGAAGAAATATTTAAATTTAGTCTAATTAAAATATGATTAAAACCCCTCTAAAAATTGCCCTAGGCCAGTCCCGCTTGTTGGAATAGCCATGAATTGCATCTTTACCCCTTGCGCCTTTGTCATTGATATTCTTTAATCATCATTCATTAAGGTGTATTTCACAATTAAAGCTGCTTTGGTTGTACAGTATACATTTTCTGGTCAAAAATCCTTTCCAAACATAAAACAGTTCCAATAAAGGAGAATATTTGAAGCTCTGGTTTGAAATGAGGGATCTTTGGTACTCTCTGAGATTGGTTATTTTCTTACAGACATTTCATTACCCAAACTAGGTAACATCATCAATGCTAGCAAACTCAGAAAGCACCAAAGAGCCCTCATAAAGCAGTTTTTTTTTATGTAAAGCCCATAGATAAGCAAAACCAATTTATAGATAGAGCAATTATGGATGAGCAAAGAGAACAGAACTATTAAATCTCCTTCTGCTCAGCAATTTCCAGTTCATTCTTGCAAATGCCTACCACAAATTAATTCCATTAGTTCCTTGGAAGTTACTTATATTTAGTCTCTAGGTAGGTAGGCCTTTGTTATCATGGGTGATTTGAGATGAGTGAATTCTCTCAAGAGAATTATATTTTTTTTACCTTTCTTATTTTAACGTCTTATGCTAAGTTGCCTTCATGGCCCTCTTTGTGGCTATCGTTATCTATCAAAGGCATACCTTCAGTGACCTCTGTGAACTTTCTCCCAATCCAGGAAAAAGTTTGGTACCAGCTGAAGGAAAAGAAGACCCACGTTCTCTTGATCTCTTTGACTTGCTGCAGTTCTCCAACCAAGTAGCTCAGGGAATGACTTTCCTGGCTTCCAAAAATGTGAGGACACTCTCTTGACAATGTATATCATCATCCTAAAAGGAGTTCAGACCCAAGCTTGTTTTCCTGTTATTATCTTCCTACCAGGAAGGAATTTTGTTATTATTACACAGAATAATATACAATCCTATCAGTTCATAGTGCTGTGATTCCTGAGACAATCCATGTGTAATCTAAGAATTTGTTCTTAGGAGAGTATACTACTTGGAAGTATTCTTTTGGATTATATCTTTAAGGCACAACTCTGTATGGCTTTTGAAAAAAATAGGGTCTGTGTGAGAGTGAGTATACAATCCTGTTAAGGATAATATGAACATTGTGTTCTCTCTTTTCTAACCAACATAAAAAGAAGCATTTTGATTGGTTGATTGATTGATTGATTGATTGATTGATTGATAAAAATTATATGGTTGCCCATTTAACATACAAATTTGGGCATCCATTTGAATATGTGTTTGCTTAAATGTTGTAGGAAGCAAGGGGCAATCTGACATAAACTTTAGCTTTAGCAGCAGCCATCCTTTCTCCTTCCGATGGGGGGAGAGAGGAGAACCAGCCTGCCGCTAGCACAAGTTGAGTGGCCCGCTGCTCATATAAGTCGAGTGGCCCCCTGCTTACACAAGTCAAGTTGTGTGTGTGTGCACTGCCCCCCCTGCTCATGCAAATCGAGCTGCATGCATGTGCAAGTGCGCCAACCAGCCCCTCACATGGCCCAGTTGCAAACAGAGCATGGCCCCGTAATGGTCCATGGGCCGGTTTTTGGGGACCGCTGTTATAAATCATGTTGAGAAGAGCACTCTCTTTGGTTCTTTATTACAGTAGAAGTTGTCCAAAAAATTATATTCAACAAAAAATCCAGTGGCTGAGATACAGATTCTGTAAAATGATAGGTCTTTCCCTCTCTTCCTATACAGAGTTTGTACAAGTGTTGTGTAGCTAGGTACCATTGCCTGTATGGTACCCTAATAGCTCTGTCAACCTTTAAATAATGAATGCACTGAGACAGGAAAAGCTGCAAAGTAAAATTTATAAGAAAGGAAAGAACAACCAAGTATATTTGTATTATTTTGATCTTTTAATGTCCACCTCCATTTCAAGAGAAAAATACAATGGAAGAGTTCATAAAAATAACTTTGCAATAGTTAATTCAAGTAGTTGTATTAGCCAAACATATCCACAAATGATTACATCTTTTATAGATATATTGGCACAATCAGTAAGTTGATTTTTTTGTATGAGGTGTCTAAATGGCACTTTTTTTCATTTGTTTTTCTTCTGTAAATTTTCAGGATTCCTATAGCTTCCCCATTATTCTAGATTGCATTAATTCCAGTGACCTAGACCACACAAAAACATTTAAAGTACCATGCTGAAGACTTTTGACTGCCCTTGCACTGGCCAAACTGGACTATATCTGCCTTGCTACTAATCAAGTTGTAGGATCACTAAATTGAAACAAAGAGCCTGTGAGTTCCCATCCTGCCTTAGGTATGAAAGCTGTCTGGGTGATCTTGGGCCAATCACTTTCTCTCTTTGCCCAACCCACCTTACAGGGTTGTTTTTGTGGGGGAAATAAGAGGAGGAATGAGAGTTAGGTATATATGCTGCCTTGAGTTATTATTTTTTTTAAAAAAGGTAAAAATAAATAAGAAGAAAATCAATTTGTCCCTTTCCCCTTTGTTCTCTCTTTCTTGAATCCAGTGCATCCATCGAGATTTGGCAGCACGGAATGTGCTAGTGGCTGATGGACTAGTGGCCAAGATCTGTGACTTCGGCCTGGCCAGAGATATTGTGAACGACAGCAATTATGTTGTCAAAGGCAATGTAAGTAACTGGAATGA
>NW_015390008.1:15184-47411 GCF_001527695.2 Protobothrops mucrosquamatus
TTTTAATGAAATAAATACATGCACATGACTTTTGGTGTTGCTCGCCCATTTCCCCTTTTACTGCATCCCCACTCCTTCTTCTCTACCTTCTTTCTCCCTTCCTTCTCTTTCTTCCCTACTTCCCTCTTCTTCCTCTCCTCTCCTCTTCTCTTTCACCACTCTCTCCTCCAACCTTCCTACTTCCTTCTCCCCTCCTTTATTCTTTTCTCTCTCCTCTCCTTTCTCCCTTCCTTCTCTTTCTTCCCTAAACTGGAATGAATCTATACCAGTGGTGGTGAACCTATGGCACGGGTGCCAGAGGCGGCACTCAGAGCCCTCTCTGTGGGCACGCGCGCCGTCGCCCCAGTCCTAGGCCTTCAGCTGGGTTTTATAAAACCTTTTCGCTTTATTCCGCCGCCATGTGCAAAAAAAAAAAAAAAGGTTCAATCAGTCAATTTCAACTTCTCATGGGAAAAAAAAAATCTTGCATAGTTGGAATTGATTGATTGAACTTTTTAGTTCCATCCAGTCTGCCATTACCACCGCAGCCACGCCCAGCCAATGGGCCACACCCAGCCAATGGGCCACACCCACCCGGCGCTCGACGATGCATAAGTGGGTTTTGGGTTGCAGTTTGGGCACTCGGTCTCTAAAAGGTTCACCATCACTGATCTATACATTTACATCCCATAAAGCTGAATCAAGCTCTAGCTTTACCTGGCACTGAAATGCCTGTACTGATTGATAGCCACTGTCTAAGTATCCCTCCCAGTTGTCCCTGGAAATCTCAGGGATCATCTGCATGCAAAGGAGGTGCTCTAATGTTTAACCTCTATAGCGTCCCTGTGGGGAATGCTAAGCATAAGGGCTTCCTCCTCTCTGAGTTTATAGCGTATCATTCCAGGCTCGCCTCCCAGTGAAATGGATGGCACCGGAGAGCATCTTTGAATGTGTCTACACAGGACAGAGCGATGTGTGGTCTTATGGCATCCTTCTCTGGGAGATATTCTCCCTAGGTAAGGGAAGAACATTTCTTTATTGGTTTGTTTATGCCTGCCTGCCTCTTTCTATGTGGAAAGGCTTTGTCAAAAATGCGGCTTTGGGATTCATGCCTGTGCAAGCCACCTCATGATGCAAAAATATGATTAACAGAATAACAGAGTTGGAAGGGATCTTGGAGATCTTCTAATCCAACCTATACCATTCTGGACAAATGGTTGTCCAATCTCTTCTTTAAAATTTCCAGTGTTTGAGCACCTGAAGGCAAGATGTTCCACTGGTTTAATTGTTCTACTTGTCAAGAAATTTCTTCTTAGTTCTAGGTTGCTTCTCTCCTTGATTAGTTTCCAGCCATTGCTTCTTGTCCTGCCCTCAGGTGCTTTGGAGAATAGGTTGGCCCCTCTTCTATGTGACAGCCCCTCAAATATTGGAACACTGCTATCATATCACCCCTAGTCCTTCTTTTCATTAAATTAGACATACCCAATTCCTGCAATCTTTCTTCATATGTTTTAGCCTCCACTCCCCTATCATCTTTGTTGCTCTTCTCTGCATTCTTTTCAGAGTCTCAAAATCTTTTTTATATTGTGGTGACCAAAACTGAATGCAGTATTCCAAGTGTGGCCATACTAAGGCTTTGTAAAGTGTTACTTCACCTGATCTTAATTATATCCTCTGTTAATGCAGCCTAAGATTGCATTCGCTTTTTTGGCCAGACTTACATGCTTGCATTTTATATAAATAGGGATGCCAGTATATCAGAGCAGTTTTGGACCATCACATTACTATATATGTGCTATCATTTCAATGCAGTTTTGGCTTGCTGCAGACAAATAGCAGGGGACACTTCATTCTGAGGAGTCAAGACAAGTTTTCAGGAATGAAAGGCTTTTATAGCATTCCTTCCAAAATTTCAATCACCTTAAACCAGGAAGATTGGTGGGTTTTAATGAGAAAAAAATCATCCCTTAAACCCTGCTCCAAAAATTAAATATTTTTACTCTTAAAACAATCAGAAAGGTTCAGCTCCAAGCACTAATCATGACTCCTGCAAAGGCCAAGCAGGATGGAATGAAGAAGTGTAGCTCCTAGCCTGAAAAATACTTACCTGTTGTCTTTGTACCTCTGTTTTCTCTGATCTTGCCCTCAAACTACCTGCAAAGAATGACTGAGGTGAAACTGGCTCCTAAGAAATTTTAGCTAGTTCTATAGGGAGCATTCTAAAACTGCAGGGTCCTTCCTCTATACAAGCATTACCTATTTTCTTGTATTTATAGGAAGAAGTCCCTATCCTGGCATGAAAGTGAATAACAAGTTTTATAGCCTTGTGAAACAAGGATATCATATGGGGAAGCCAGATTTTGCTCCAGATGATATGTAAGTAAAAGAATTTCAGCTCCAGGTGCTCATCCATCCACCCATCCATCCATCCAAAAAAACCTGAGGGAACCTTGATATCTTTCAAGATGTTGCTCAGAATGCTTGTGATGTTTGCTCTGTCAACCTGTTTACAGGTTCTTCTGGTCTCATGGGAATCATTTGTGTTCAATTGAATTCCATTCATTTTTCCATAAACCCTGTGTGAGTGAATCTGAAAATGATCCAATCAGGGCTGATTACATGGGATTCCCTCCTTTCCCTCCTTTCAGAAAGGTTGATGTTTATGCTGAGAAAAGACTCCCGGCCATCTCAGTTAGTTATCTTTGGCAGCACCGTAGTACATCCACTCAGACATTCAGCCCATTGAATTTAATGGCTACATGCAGGAAGACTGGAACAGAAGCTTTATGATACCCACAAATAATCTAACTGCTAATTTCCTATTCATGCATTCTTAATATTTTTCAAAGAAAACTCCGATCGGTCATGGAGCCTGAACCATGCCGAAGGAGGAATGAGACGGCACAATAGTACCCAAGGAGACCAAAGATGCAGATTCTAAGCCAGAATTATAAGGCCAGGGACTGTCCAATCAGCTGTCAATATTATCATGCAATTTGCTTCTGAAAGCATCAGACTCAGATTTTTCTTCCTTGCCCACCTCCCGTCTCCAATACAGGTACAATATAATGATGGCATGCTGGAAATTGGAGCCCACTCAGCGGCCTACTTTCAGTCAGATCTGCACCTTAATTCAGAAACAGCTGGATGCCATTAAGGAACAGGTGAATGGTTTATTTTATAAAAATTCAAAAACAAGTAGCTGGTTCAGCCCTCTAAGATTGTTCTTTCACATTTTTGATTTTATCACAAAGGTTGTCATAAACACCTTAGGCTGCTCCTCATTCTCTCCTTTAAACCTTGTTCTCCACATATACACCCAAACACAGTCATTTGTATGCCTGGAAAAATGAAAAATGAGGTAAAAATGATATAAACAGTAGCTTGAGTGCTCTACGGGGATAAATATATAAATACTGCAACACTGATCTCAAGGCCAGAGTAAATTAATTTTAATTAATTTAAATTTACCTTTTTCAAAATAACACATTTCAGACTCTGAAGTATGTTTGCATTTTCTCTCTCTCTTCCTCTCCTCCTCCGTATCGTGAAGGATTATACAAACTTACCCTGCCCCAGAGAGGAAGAAGACAGTGGATGTGAGCCCGCCAGCTACTTTGAAGAATCCTGTGAGTCGGGAGAAGTGGAGCAACCCCTCCTGAACAGCAACAATTATCAGTTTTGTTAGGGTGTGTTCTGGACCTTCTCTGGATGATGAAATACCATCTGAGATTGGACTTGGATTTCATGCAACCGCATCCCTTTTTGAGGCTTTCGCATCAGAAAACAAGACAGCCATACGTAAGTCACAGACTGGGGCCATGCCTTGCAATGATAGCAAATTTCTAAATTCTCCATTCTGCCTGATTGTAACTACTGGCAGTAGGGCTTTATCGCTCTTGATAGCTCAAGGGAGGCTATATTGGACACTGGAGAATCGGTGCATCAAATTTGCAGAATGGGAGAGACTGTTAAGCGCAATCGCAGAAAACAAGGCTTAACAAGGCAGACAGACTAATTTTCTTCTCTCTATACACCTTCCTTCTACAAACTATCAAATCTATAAAATATGTGAGAGGGAAAAGAGATTAGCCACATTTTGAACTAGATGGGGATTTTGCAGAGAAAGAACAGGGAACAGAAAGAAGCAGAGGCATTCCCATTGTAACCTGCCATTGTACAGTCATATCCTGTAGCTTAAGTGAGCAGAGTAGGATCCACAGCAGATAAACCAAACCAAAGGGGACATCGCTGGAAGAGATGTGGCCTTTGGCAGTAGGAGGGATGGTTAAAGATAAGAATGGTTGTGGGAAGATTCCTCGAGACAAACTGCATTCATCTCATCCTTGAAACAACCTCCAAACCTGGAAAAATAACCAAAATTGTATCATTTTGCCACTGAGTTTTGGCACAGGTTGAAGGGAATGGGCCAAAAGTTGTCCACCCATCATAGAGAGGAAAATTGCTGGATCTGTAAGAAAGAAAATAAATCTAATTCTCCTAAAATTAAAAAAAATCTTCAAAAAGTTTTTTTTAATTATAGGAGAATTAGATTTAGGAGAATTGGATTTATTTTTCAAGAAGTAGCAACTCTATTTTTCTCTCATTTGGCATTACCATTTCAGAACATGTGAATTACTTGGCATTAATTGTTTTGCTATTTGAAAATTCTTACTGAAAGAAGGGAATATAAGCTACTCATTGTCCCTCTGTATTGAACTGGCATAAAACCCCCAATAAATAAATTACTGTGATTTTCAGTAAAAACCAGTCTGTTAGCTAAGATTAGATTTAGGTATATAGAATAGAATAGAATAGAATAGAATAGAATAGAAGCTGGAAGGGACCTTGGAGGTCTTCTAGTCCAGCCCCCTGCTCAAGCAGAACCTATACCATCTCAGACAGGTGATTGTCTAGTCTCTTCTTAAAAATCTCTAATGATGGAGTGCCCCCATATGTTCACTTGTTACTAATGAATACTTTATAATATAATCTTACAGAGGGTTATTTCAAATCAAAGACTGTTAAAATGAAATCAAACTTATTTCCAAATGAATGTATTAAGATTGTTGCCTTTAAATTTACTGATTTTCAATGTTTATGTGTTAGATGGGCATAAAGAATAAGTGCAAATCACTTCGGGGCACAACTTTTTGATTCTGAAAGATAAAAAAAACATGTGATAGGGAATGGGATGAAATCTCATACATGCAAGATAGCTAGCTTATCTATATAAATAAAAATGTAAATGTTCGTTTGTTCAAAATCTTAAATCTCCAAAAGTTCTTCACCGATTGCTTTGAAATTTTGACACAACGTTGCATTCGAATACGCACGTGTTTTTATATACCTACTATTATATAGATGTCACACCTGTGACAGGTAAAAACATGCTTTTTTTGAAAAACAGCTTAACCAGACTGAGCCACAGCAACGCGTGGCCGGGTACAGCTAGTTTTAAATAGATATAATTTCTCCTTCAGAAATGCAAATTTTGTTCCTGTGTCTGTTAAGAACATTTTGATCAATGTTACAAAGACAAAATAAGGTATCCCACCTGACTGCCATCATCTCCAACTTGATCTAGGCTGGATTTAGGCTTCCTCTCATCCTTGACGTCAAATATCATTTTAGAAATGAATTATGTGAAACGAAATGGAGGGAGATAGGAGAAAGGTCATTACTATGTTTTGGCTGTGGCTTTGTCCACGATTAATTTCTAGCCTGTACAAGAGTTAACTTTTCTTGTGAGTTAGCAGTCCTTCTTGATTAAAAAGTCATTGTTGTTTCCAGATTAGAAAAACCATACCAAGAAATTGGTGAAGTAGAATTAATGTTGTTAATCTCTCTAATCTACTTTTTGGGATTACCCATACCTAGTATGCAAAATAGCCATTATTCTATTGAACGAATCATGTGCAATGCCATGATTATATTGTTGAGTGCAAGGCAAGGACTTATTATTCAGTAGAGAGCTTATTGTTCCTCGCTATACTATTACCCCATTTTTCACTCCTCTTTTGCCTAGCCTAAACCTCATAACAGAGACAACTACATCTGCAACAATAGGAGGCACTGAATTTAAAAGGTATATTTAAATATAAGATTGAAAGTATTGTTGTAGCTCAGATCATCTAAGGAGCCTCTAACATCAGAATAAAGTTCTGGAAAATTCTGAAATTAAGCTAGAATTGTACATCTGCGTTAAGCTCTAGAACAGTGTTTCTCAACCTTGACAATTTTAAGGCATGTGGACTTCAACTCCCAGAATTCCACAGCCAGCATTGCTGGCTGTGGAATTCTGGGAGTTGAAGTCCACATGCCTTAAAATTGTCAAGGTTGAGAAACACTGCTCTAGAATAATTGGTAAAATGGAAACTCTACTGTTCCTCTAGTTTCCATTTTATCAATTATTCTAGAGCTTCATGAATATGTTACAATACTAGTTTAATTTGACAACTAGCTTACTCTGGAAAATATTGTCCATCTCTTGATGGACAGTTTATCTGATGGGAAGATGATGCCACTCAGTCTTCCCACCAGGTGCAAGGAGAATCAAATTGTTCACATACTACTCAATTAGAGTAATGTGAGTGCTGTAAAAGAAAGAGTAGTACTACCTGAAATTGTAGCTAAGTGAAACTATAGAACTGTAGAACTGAACACTTTTGAGTTAAGAGGATGCACCTACATTCTATCTTCATATTAGGTTATTGTAACATATTAAGTCAGAAGGCAGCATTTGAAGTCTTAATTAGAACCTCAGTTACACAACACAGCTGCTAAGTTATGAACTGGAAGTGGTCATAAGAATCTTCTTCCCACTTTAATGAGCTACCAAACTGCCATTTCATTTCTGAATATCATTTAACGTGCTAGTATTGTTGTTTTTTTTAAGAGCTCAGCAGGACCAGAATAAGCTTACATGGCAAAATTCTAATATTATTTCAGTCAGGCTTTCTAGTGTATTATGTATAGAAGTCTTTATTATTATGTTGGATTTCATCACTCTATCATTCCTTATTTTATGATCAAACCGATATTTTCATTTCTAATATTTATCTGCCCTTTGCCTTACTGAAAGAAGGCATAGCTACCTAGTATTTTGTAAACTCAAGAGAGCAAGCAAACTACTACAGTACTGGCAACATAAGACTACTGATGTTAGGTATTTTTTTCCAAGCTGTTTTTACAGAAAATAATTGATTTAAAAAAAAAACTCCCATTAGAGGACAAATGGGCAATCGGTGTGGGACATTTAACAAGTATTTGTTTTGTAGCATGCATTACACACGGTATACCTGAAACACTGTGGTAATTGTATATACAGTATTGCAACTCATATGCACAAATTGCCGAAGGTTTTACTGTCCTTGACTGCACTTCTATTTGATAAGGCTGTGCAAAGCACCACTCTTTAGAATTGTTAAAACAGAAAAATTGTTTACAAAGTTCATGAAGCCGCTTCTGCATTCTTTATCTATTTAAAGAGAGGTTCTCCTACACTGCAATCTCTTTTAGGTAGCACAGCCCTGTTTGTTTTCCACAGCAATGGCTTTAAACTTGCGTTAGACCCAAACAGCTCCAAATAACTGTCATGATTTACCCACTGTTTAATAATTGCTCATTTTTACACAGGTTTTATGTAAAAGATTACTCACTTTGCTAAGCAGTCACCTCTGAAGCTCACGCAAATGAAAGAGAATATTCATGATGCTTAGCCACGATTGTCTTATACAAGTTATAAAATCCATTGGTGGATAAGGACATAAGGACAGGGAACATGTTTTTTACTGCACAAAACTCCAGCTAAACAAGAATACTAGCGTTCAGTTATTGCCAGATGATTATTTTTTTAAAAAATTAACTGCTGTTTCAAGCATCTTAATGTAGCAATTGCATAAACATGCATTTATTTGTAATTCAGCTAACATGAAAAATAAATCAATTTGATCAAGTAACTTGCAGTCTTTTTAAAATCAATTTATTTTTTTTCCCCGTGTAAACATATGACTTTACAAGGCTGATTTTTACAAAGTCCCAATAGTCAATATCAGAGGATTATATTAATTGCAGCACTAGTTATGTTAATTATGTTAAGAAGCAAAGCTCAGCAACCTGATTGTCTGATTCTATGAACTCTTGTATAATACAACTCTATTTAATATGGCTGCTAAGATCTGGGGGATGGGAGGGGGGAAGGAGGGAGAGGGAGAGAGAGCGAGAGCCTGTCGTTTGTAGCTTTGTGATGGAATTATTATGAAGTTTGGTGACATGAGAAAGTTTTGTATTGTTATTTACCTGTTAGCCATCCAGAGTTACGTTATATAACATGAGCAGCCATACAGATCCTTTAAATAAATAACCAAGCATATATAAAGCATTATTCTATCCTGAATGTTGAAGCACTGGTATTGCCCCCTCTGCTGTCCAAGCAGTGAGAAGGAAAATAATCCAGTACTACAAGAGTGGAATGATTAAAAGCTGAAACTCAGAAAATGGTTTCTTTAGTTTAGAAACCATTGGAATTAATAATACTATTTCAGATAGACACAATAAAACAAAACTTTAGAGTAAACGCACATTTAATTTTTTGAATGGGAGGAAAAAAAATAGAAGTATAAACAGCATGCATGGCCTGTGAAGCTAGATCTGCAAATCATTTGTGGAGTGTATTAACCTGCCATAATAAATGAGATTTGCAAAATCTAATTGAATACTAAAATCATTCATATTCTGTTTTTATCCTTCATAACATCTAAATGAGCTCAGATTATAAAGTTAAGAAAACAAAACATGCATTTATTCTGGCTCCAATTACCCAATCATTAAGTGTTATAACGAAAACAATTTAAATTCAGCACCAATGGATTCTGTAGGGTTTTTTTTTCCCAAAGAAAATTAAAGATTAATACTGTTTCAACACATAAAATTAATCTTTTCCATGCAAACATTTCATAAAGAAACACTTCCAACACATGGATTGGTAACTCTATTCTTTAGCAACCAGAATGAGATTTCTTTCCCCTGTACCTTTCAAACTCCTGAAGCTACAAAATAAGGAAAACTCATTTGTCCAAATAGTTTTACTCTCCAACACTGGAAGAGATAATTTATTAAAGTTTACCACTGACTTAAAAACTGTATTTCATAAATTAGCATTTTAAACAGCAAGTGATACGTTTTGCTCTGAACTTTAATAAGTTTCTTTTTTGTTGTTTTTTTACAGCACAATACACACTAGAACTCTTCACAGAAGAGAGCTTTAAATCCACACCACAAATTTGAAGAAAACATAGTGGATAACTTTACCTCAGTCAGGGAAAGTTCCCCCACATTTCAGTGGTAGCAGAAATCTATTTTTTTACTTCGTAGATTTATGGATGGCCAAGAATGAACACAAATCAGTGAACAATGTAGAGCTTACACATCATGGCTCAACACATTACACAGGAAAAACAATATAATTATGACAGTAGAACTCATACAAGTCAGATTTATAACACTGGAATAGTGGAGTATGTAGTGGTTTCCAATGGCCCTTAAAAGTAAGTTGTTATGTTGCATGCCTAACAATTTTAGCCATAGAAATAATTAGAAAAAAATATCTTATTAGATTGTATTCATGGAACCCAACCATTATTCCACAAATATCTTTAGTAGCATCTGTGGTCACAGGAATAAACCATCAATTAAGTCCATTAACTGGATTATAAAGTAAAGTGCCTGAATATCCCCGCCTACATCCTTTATCCAAAACATATAAACCCCTGAAGAACCTTTGAAATGACCATGCTAGTCAGGGCAATGATACTTCTAGCAGCTTATAACTTAATATGCAAGCCAGTCTAGCTTTCAACCACTAAATAATGTGTGGTTTTCTCAGAGAGACGCAAAACAAGCTGAAGAAGCACATAAACTCTCAACCTTCCAATGCCAAGTCAAAGTTCAAGTCTTTTCAGAATAGAAACTTAAAGATCTAGGTTCCAAATATTCTTCAATCTATGATAGCCACTTCAGAATATTGGAGCAGTTCACACATGTTTTATGCTGTTTTTTCATTTTTATGCATTTCCAGCAACTTGCACATTTAAAAAAAGTGAACGTATTTTCTTTCTCTTGTCAGCAATAGAAAATTATTCTGTCTTAGAACAATTATCCTGGGTTGCTTCTAGGTTTACCCAGCCTCTTGAAAAGAGAAATTTGTTCGTCAACAGCGATTTGTCTACAGATCAGAAGCCCAATCAATAGGTCATGACTCTTAGCTTAACACAGTCCTGTGCTGGACTGGAACTTTCTGTGACAAACTGCTTAGCTATTACGTCTGATCGAGGGATGGTCACCTTGCAATATATTAGACAACCCCTTCTTCTTCTTCTTGTATCTCATCTTCATCCATTTCTGTCTTGATCTGGGCAACACCAAGGCGATATAGATTGTCCCGGATTACAACCTCACCAGGTTGGCAGCTTTGAACAATTTCATGGATCTGCCTGTTCACAACCTCACGGCTGGAGAGGAAATCTATCAAACGATTGTAGAGATAATAGTGGGTTGCACTGTCAAATGCTACAGGGTTTTGGCGAACATTATTGGTTTTGCTGTCGTTGATGGCTGTAATGATAGCACCGTAGGGCTCCAATTCCCGGCACAGAGAGAGGGAACGGTGTCGAGCCATTGGATCACCTTGGGTCTTCTGCTCTGTCCCAGTGTGAACTACAAAGCGAGATGTTGACTTAGTGATTGGATGCTCAACAGAATGTTCCTCAGTGGTTGTATCCACATTGTAGTGCCTGTCAAGGAGTTCTGGGCAAGACACATACTGATGGAGGGAAAAAAAAGCAGACAAAAGTTATGTATGCATTACAAAACACTTTGTATTTACAGTCTTCAAAGTTGGCTTAGCAATATAAAAGTATGAACCCAAGTTCAAAACTGTTTGGCTGAAGGCTTTTTGAATAACCTGTACGTTCTCATACCATGCGTACTTCTATAAAATTGGAATAGTAACTGATCATTCCCAAGGAGGATATATTGAGCATCGACCAAGCAGTCAAGAACAAATGATGATGATATAAATACACATCTTGAACATATGAATTAAATGATGTAATTTTAAAAACTTGGAATTATATTTATATAGCTTTTTTGTAAAGTGCATTGCAAAAGAAAGGGGCAGTGACGCCAATTTTTTAGATGGAAAAAGGCACTGTAATGATTATCCCTGAAAATATTCCTTTATGATTAGTGAAAACATATTAGTTTGTCTTTCTCATTCTTATCAACATATTAAATTTTGAGGATCAATACAGATCCATTCTTGGTGTTCAGGAAAGGTGACATGGTTTCTACTCTTTGGCTGATTTAAAAAATAAATTTTAGAGGGAGACAATAGGTAAAATCCTTGCTTACTCTAATACTGTGTTCTAAATAAATGGGAATAAATACTGTTGAAGGAGCTACATAAATCACCTAATAGTATAACTTTTAGTGAATATCATTTAGAGAATTATTATCAAAGTAATCTACAGATCTTTATAAGCCATGATTCTGTCAAAGAAGCAGAAAAACTATGCATGGTAATAACTATTCCAGATAAGTTAAAGTATTGGTAATGATTTTAATCTTCAAAGAAATACATAGCAACTAACCCTTAAAGACTCCATAGGGTCAGAGAAGCAGCCCTGGTTTCTTCCCCACATCTGAGCAGTCAAGTCAGGGTAACAGATATCTGCACACAATGCTATGGAAGTGGCCATATCTACTACATAGACTGGTGGCCAGTGACGTGAGGAAGTTAGTAGATCTACATGGTCTCGGGGACTTTCCCCTCTAACAATATATTTTGAACCACACACAACCTGTAAAGAAAAAAGATCAAGAAAGATTATAGAACAACAAAATAACTGGGACAAACTCTCACTCAGTTTCCCAAGGTAATCCTGATAATTTACACTTGTATTCAAACTTTAGAATACCCAATGTAATTTTCATCACATAGAAGCTTATTCCCTTACACTCTGTAAAAAGTATACTAATACAACTTTCAAATAATATTTTTCAAGGCAAGCATCAAATTATATCAAAATACTATTAATATCAAGTAGGGATATAATAGAAGAGAATGGCATCGTATTTGATCCAGTATTACACTAATGTACTTGGCTAAAACAGAAAATATATGATTCGATAAAATACATTTATATTTTATACTTCTATGATTTTATATATTCAGGTAGAAGGAGATAATGGGAGCAAGGATAGAATGGTAGAATAACAATACAATGAATGCCAGTTTTAAGATAGATTTTGTTAATTTTCTTTTTCTTTCTCTCCAGACTTAGTTATTTTGCTTACTTGTAACACTGTTCACTCCTGGAACAACACAATGGTATGTGCCTGTACCACTAACCTTAAAAGTACATTTTCTACTATAAGAATAATCCATACTGTACCTATTCTGGAATGACATATTAGTAAGAGATGGGCACTAAGTAGAAAATGTGTTTTGTTTCAAACACAGATTAAAACAACCCCATTCAACACATTCATTAAAAACACGTGAAATTGATTTTATTTCATTTAACTAAAACTCAAGTGGCTTACAGAGTTTCTCTCTCTCTCTCTCTCTCTCTCTCTCTCTCTCTCTCTCTCTCTCTCTCTCTCTCTCTCTCTCCTCTCTCTCTCTCTCTCTCTCTCTCTCTCCTTTTTGAGTACAGAAAACACTGGGACCTTGGGAGCAGCAGTTACTATGACTTTGTTTTATATTTCAGGGTTTCAATAAAGAAGTGTTGTAGTAGCCCATATTGAATGAAAATTACCTTCCAAATCACAGAAAATTCAATTAATTTTTAAGAAAATTGAAAACCTTCAAATAAAACCCCCAAAGAAGCAATGAGAAAACAGATGCGCAATCTTGTAATTTATTTACAAGACAAACAGCAGTTAAACTTAACAGCATGCCTTTCAATTATCATATCTCTCCTGCAAGTGTTTACTAATGTTGTGGTTCTTAAAAAAAAAAAAACCATTGACCAATTATTTGTAGGCAACAGCCTTTTCTTTTTCTTGCAGCATTCCTGTTAGGCTCAAAGCCAAGGAAGCAATTGGCATTCTTCCTGATATATGTAATCTTAGGAGCACTAGCAATGTATGTGTGAAGCAAGCATGTGAAGTATCCCTTTGCATCACCTACCTACAAAATAAATTATAGCACAATTGTGAACCCACCCATCTATCCCCATTAACTCTAACTTCTGGATATCAAAGTTTTTATAAAAAATACCATGACTGTAGGGCAGAATAGCAGTTATGCAGCTGTGATCATTCTTCCATGTTCAAAACAGAAGAGTCGGCTTGGCTTCATGCTTTCAACAAAACTTCTAAAATACATAGATTTGTTTCCACTCTTGGAATATTCACAGTGGCCATTTTCATTATGAACATCCTTGCATATTAGTGTCATATTTTTTTTTGTCAGCCTTACCTGATGTGGACACACTTTGTAGATTTTCCCTCCTGTTAGGAATGCTGGAGGCTGACTGATTTGTGTCCCATTCTGTACAAAATCATAAAGAGCCAGAAGAGAAAGACAGAGCTGCTCCTAAGAAACAAAGAGAAAAAAGACAACCAAATTTTTCCAACGGTCTTAGCTTACAAATAGCCAGCGGCATGCAAAGAATAGAGAGAGACAGGTGGACAACTGCAGTTCATCTAGCAGAGGTGATTAAGCAGTGGCCCACAGGTCTTATTTTGCCACACACAAAAAAAATTGGGCATGAAATGCACTTCATTATTAATCATTTGTGAAATTAAAATTGTTTAATTTTACACATTTAACAAACATAGAAAGGACTAGTGGTGGCGCAGTGGTTAGAAAGCAGTATTTCAGGTTGACTCTGCCCGCAGCCTAGAGTTCAATCCTGATGGGGCTCAAGGTTGACTCAGCCTTCCATAGTGCCGTAAAATGAGGACCCAGATTGTTGGGGCCAATATGCTGCTCGAAGAGGGCTGTAAAGTAATATGGGGTGGTATATAAGTCTAAGTGCTATTGCTATAGAAAAAAGGGCACTACATTATGCAGGCACTTGACAGAAGGAAGGCAAGGAAGTAATACTTCCTTCAAAAGCAAAGCATGGGTATATCCTTGAAGTACACTGTGATTACCTTGGAGTCTCCCTCCTCCCAAGGAATGCTGCACTGTATCAAGAAATTTTGCAGTTCTTCCTCACTGTAGGAACCAATCTGTTCCACTTTACAAATTTCATCCTGAATCAGCCTCACCAGAACACTTGCATTACCTGAAAAAGATACAATTCTCAATAACTGCATGCACCCAGGTCAGCTCATTTCCACAAGGAAGGACACAGCCTTTAGCGCAGTGTTTCTCAACCTTGACAATTTTAAGGCATGTGGACTTCAACTCCCAGAATTCCACAGCCAGCAATGCTGGCTGTGGAATTCTGGGAGTTGAAGTCCACATGCCTTAAAATTGTCAAGGTTGAGAAACACTGCTTTAGCCCATGTCTGAAGGCCATACCTATGTCACGTTCATCAGAATTCACAGAAATAAAACCATGTCTAATATAAACATAGGAAGTGCTATTATGAGCATGAAAGTGTTGCTTTAAAAGCTGTCCCTACAGCTTTTCATAGGAAAAAAAGGTAACCATTACATATTAATCCCCACAGCCATGCATATCTGGGGCTAGCGTGCAATCTAATATGGCACAAACTCGTAAAGGCACACTCCTTTTCAGCAAAGCATACTGAGTTTTTAATCTTAGTGCCACTACGGATACCATCAAAACTGCTGCTTGAAAAGGTAAACAAGAAAAGAAATTTGATTGCCACCTGGGATTATATGCGATTCAAGATTCTTCTCCCTTTCTGTGTTGACTACTACGGTGCTCCTCATTAGTGGTGGAAAGAAGGGAGCTATGATGGAGGCATCAAACTTTGTGATAGGTATACTGGAGGGAAAGGCCACTTGCTCTATGACTTCTGTCTCCATGGTTGACCAAAAATCTTCTACATTTACCTCACTAGATGCCAAGAATTCTGGCCAGGTAAACTAGCATTGAAAAAAGGAGGAAAGAAAAGTATCAATATTTAATTGTTACTGTGCATATTAGTTAATCTTTCTCAAGAAACTGTTATCACTTTTGTTCTTGTTTCTTTCATTGTTGCATTACTTTTTATTTAAAAGGGCGTGTTAATAGAAAACCAACCCACCAATTTTGCTGAAGTAAAAGCCCACCTTTGTAAATTCTATAGTAGAAGGATGAAGATGTTTGAAACAAAATATGCACATCAACATTAACAAACAAGTGCAGCTTTAAAACAATGCATTCCCGGTCTACCTCAATATTCTTTAGTGACAAAACACTTTCCACATTCCTCTGAGCTATTTCAACTTTTGGTGCAATGCCACAGACACCACAGATCATATCATTATAGTCTCGGACAGTAAGGCACTCAAAGGCCCAGTATCCATTGCACAGCAGTTCCTCAACTTGATTCACCTCTTCAGGGCTCAGGTTTCTCTCTGAGGAAGAAAAAAAAGGAACCAATGAGAATAATTTCTATCAAAAAGGCTCATGCAAATCCCTATCTGTAATGACAAACCACCAACATGGAGTTTCAAACTTTTGCTTCAAATAGAATCACAGAAATATTAATTTAATTATGACTGGATGAGACTCAACACTGCTTACTCATTATGTCAGGGGTGTCAAACTCACAACGTCATGTGACATGTATCATGACGTATCGCGACTTTTTTTCCATTGCCGGCAATGGGGTGGGAGCGGTTTCAGCATGACGCATCCGGCAGTTTGACACCCCTGCATTAGGTGAATTAAACCTGGGCTGGTTTTTAAAGATGACAAGGATAATACTGATCACCCCCTCAGGTCAAGAACAAATGCTCTAACAATGATCTGAAAGCTATGCCTGAACCACAGGCAAGTCATACAATTCAGTAACTTTAATATCCCTCTCTTAGAACAGCAGGGAAAAACTGCTTCAAGGAAGGAAGCTTTATATTTCAATAATTCTCTATTCAAGGTTCGCAGATTATCCTAAGAAATAAAACTTTCATAACATTATATGTTCTATTTTTACTGGCCACAAATTATAGCCTGCCACCCCTTTGCATCAAGCAGTCACAGTGTGAAGGTATTCCGTCTTAAATTACATCATACCACCCATCTGTCTTAAATACTGACTTTCTCACTTGGTTAAGCAATAATTTTTGCAATCTCTCCATTCCACCTTTCCCCAGTTTTATATTTTAAGGCTTGTTCCTTGTTCTTCAAGGTTGAAATATTAAATGAGAGTTAAATCACAACCTCTGGATAATTTTCTATATGTAGAAAGAATAGATTCTTTTCTCAAAATCATTAAACAACCAGCATTTTGGACAGATTTGGTTGGAAAAGATATCTATATTAAACTTCACTTATAGCAAAACTAATTTATTACAAAGTAATGTCTGAAAGCTGTAGCTAAGGCAGAAAAAAATGTAATATTAATACCTGTGTGTTCCTGCACAGTTTCCAAAATCTTGCTAATTGTCCCTTTAGGATCCTCGCCAAGTTTTATATGGTTTCTTATTGTAAACAGAAGGTCTAGGCTCACTAAAAGCTTGTTACCAATATTAAACAAACCTATAATTGAAAAACAGAACAGCTGTTACTATGGATTTGAAAAAGTTACACAGACCATAAAATAACTTGGATCTCAAATTCCAAGTTAATAAATTTAAAAAGGCACAACCCAGCTTCACTAGGAAAATAAAGGAAGAGAATAGACACCCTAAATGTATTCTGCCCCTCGAAGTTTCCAATTTTATAAATGCCTCCATGCTTTTAAACTCACCAGTGTAGATATCACTGAAGCTGTGAAGGGCCAAGCACTGCACATTCACACACACTTTGAGCTGGGCGGTGACAACTTGCAGCCGATTAGCTGTTAACAACCAGCATTCCTGAGGGCCTGCAAGAGAGCTATGGAAACGGAAGAAAAAATAGTATATTGATCCACGAAACACAGAGAAGATGGGTCTTTCTATAACGCTTAACTATGCAGAAGTAAAAGCAAAGCATTTTCAGAGTAGCTATCTTACTGATCAGGCAAGCAAGACTAGTACTGTTAGAACACAGTTCCCTTCAGTCCCACTAAGGTAAAACTAATCTTGATTCCTACATGTATGAATTTTTTTTTTTTTGGCAATGCTACAGAACTAGACCTTTTTTTTTTTCGTTCCTCAGTTTTAACAATCTTGGAATTTCCAGGTAGCCCCCCCCCCCGTTCAAACAATAACCATGGCCAACCCTGCTGAGTTTCTGGTATCAGCCAAGCCTCCCTAGATACAGCTATCTGCTAAGCCTCGACTAAACATAGTTAAATAACCATCTTGAGTTTCCTCCTGGCAATCTAAACTGGTAATGATTGATTCAAGGTACAAGACCTAGGGCCCCAGATGAATATTATTTATCTGAAAGAAGGTTAGGGTTACAACACAAGAATTCCAGCAAGTACTCTACTTTCAAATAAGATACCCATATAAAGTTGTCTTGAGGATAACACAGCCCTTGTCTATTTCCTCTTGCTTTTTTTTAACTTTTAAGAAGGGAAATTTGTCTCTTTTCCTACCTGTTTTGATAATCATCAGCCTTTTGATCAGCTTTTTTTAAAAAAAACCCAAACATCTTATCCGGCTAATGCAACTGAAGAGCGAAATTGCAAAATAGCAGACATAATCAGATACTAAAATTATCTTCTATTCCTTTCTGAAGAAAAGTGAGCTGTACCTCATAGACGTAATGTCTGTTCAGATTATATTTCTGAATCTCAATTAACAAAATTAGACTACCCAGGTAATTTTCTCAAGCTACAGGGTTAAAAAAAAAGATTTAATCAGGTCCTGGGATAAGGACATGGGGAAAAGAGCAAATAAACAGAATAGCCTATTCTTGATGGGTATGGACAAGTAGTTCTTCTGACAGTTTCATTTCATTTCAGTCATTAATGTGACAAAAATACAAATGCAACATCTTTTCTAAGCCCCCTTTTCTAAGTTTGACTGTGGAGAATTTTCAAAAGGAAATGCAACACGGTAAGATTAAGAAAAGTGACAATAATTGCAATTTCACTTACTTTGGCCCTCCTTTGAATAAAGGGCTGTTACAGAGAAGGCATTGGGAAGAAGGAAACTCATAATAGTTTGACCAGGAAGTCTGCTCAATGGTAACCGTTTCTTCGTTCATGTTAGACAGGATGAGCCGGGAGCTATTGAGTTCGTGAATCAGTGCAAAAACATCTGAGAGTTCAGATTCATTCTCTGGGATCTGAATTACTTTGCGCAGAAGTTGCAGAGTGGACTGGCGTTGAATCTCTTTTTGGGACTGAATTAGAGGCTCACTGGTATTCAGTACATGTGCAGGGCTAGAGGTGACTTCCTACAAAAAACATATTACCTTGATTATCTGTTAAGCCACTTGTTGATCTTACTGCTGGCAGGGTAATTTCTGTCATCTTGCTGATGTTTAGAGAAAACCGCTAATGGATACAAAATACAGTCAAGCCACTGGCAGTGAGTGCAAAAGAGGATACCGGACTAACAGAAACCATTCATCACAATTACATTTTATTTTCTTTAGTTGGAAGAGTTAGTGAACTAGATATCTCAGGCCGTATGCTTCATAAAGAGAAGGAGGTTATTATTTCACTATACTATGGCTATATCAAGGTAAACAAATTAAAGAGTATATTAAGAAAAATAAGTATTTAAATCCAGTTAATGGAAAATCAGAACGTCCTACAACCCCACTGCTATTGAATTCCACTGTTAGCCCAACGGGAAAAGGCTTCAAAAACTGAACTGCTTCAGTAGACTGGCTTAAAATACTCAATACTAGAAAATTTTAGCAATCATCTGTATTTGGTCACAGATTTCTGAACTTATGTACTGAAAAATCAAAAAGAGTCACTGTAAAACGTTTTAATAAAAGAGATGTGAGGTAAGACAAGTTCAAAAGGGAAATAGCTCACATACAAGTCTAAATTCTAAATACAGGTAGTCCTTGACTTACAATAATTCGTTTAGTGTCAGTTCAACGTTATAACAGCACTGAAAAAAGTGACTTATGACTATTTTTCACACTTATGACCATTGCAGCATCCCCAGGGTCAAATGATCAAAAATCCAGACGCTTGGCAATTGACTCATATTTATGATGGTTGCAGTGTCCCGTGGTCACCTTTTGTGACCTTTTGACAAGCAAAGTCAATGGGGAAGCTTCTCTTAACAAGTGTGCTACTAATTTAACAACCAGAGATTCATTTAATAACTGTGGCAAGAAAAGTCACAAAATGGGGCAAAACTCACTTAACAAATGTCTTACCAACAGAAATTTTGGGCTCAATTGGGGTTATAAGTCAAGGACTACCTTCCATTGTTCACAATGATTCCTATAAGTAATAAACTGCAAATTTCCATTCAATTTGTGTATGGGGATGGAGGCAGAAATATCTCCATTAAATCAGCAACTTCTCATTATTATCAGTCTGATTCTTTCTCTCAATTACTATTTTATGAGGATGGAATTCAAAACCAACAAAAGTGGCATATCATCAAGTCACATGGGCACAATTAGTCTGAGAAATGTATTACATATTTCTAGCCATAAACAGAAGATATTAAAAATGGAGAAAAAAGGGAGGGGGAGATTTCAGGACAAAAACATCAGATCAACTTGCATTGCATAGTTTTACACACTGCATTCCTATCTTCACAGCTGCAATTTGACACTAAATTACAACATTGTAGCTGGACTCAGGGAAGAAAGGCCATGATGTTGTCATAAGAACTAATAACTGAACAAGAATAGGAAATATTGTTTTCCTCAGAAAATCAGGGCAGACTCTCACATATTGAAAATATGTTAAGGACTAGTCCTTCCCTGCCTGCAAATTAATGTATCCATGAGCTAACAATTCTGAGTGATCCAACTGACCAATGAAAGATTGGTTATCATCAACACAGGATCTTTCCCTTGATAGTCATGCTACACCTCTAAATGCAATAGAAGGTCAGGAGAAAATATCCTGTTTCTTTCCCTCATCCTCTTTAGCACCAGTGAAAGGGGAAGACAAGCTCTTGCCTACAACAAAGTCAAACCTTGTGGGGAGGCAGAAATTTGCTTTGTCTCTAAGCCTATCCTATACAGATTTATTCAGAGACAAGGCCTATGGACTTCAAGATCACAGACTCAGTTGAAGAAAGCTTAAAGGAGCTGTAACTCACCACAGATTTTGTTGCTTTCTCAGTTCTGTCTTTGACAAGGTTGTAGCCACAACGGGGACAGACTCTTGGCTTGTGCCGATTAGTGTACACGTAAGTGCAGGAAGGGTTCTTGCATTTCCCTCTACCACGAGAGGTTGCCAATCCCAAATCCTATATAGAAAGCTCAAATGTTTTATCTTATTTTAACTGTACTACATTTTCCAGAATATATTTTCAAATATCAGCAGTACAAAACTATGGAATTGGTTGCTATGCTGTCAATCAGCGAAAACTATTCATCTGAAAAGTAATTAACCAGGAGGTGCTCATGCAAACAAATCTGAATTATTAATATTGGTATAGAGAAGTATTAACATTTCATCAAAATGCCAAGAAAAAAACATATTTATTATGGATTAATATCAAGTCAGATAACAATTTCCATTTCACTGCATTATTATGAGACGTAGGCAGGTAAGAAAAACACATCAAACTGACTTTCTTTGTAAGAGGACTAATGAATGGTGAATTAGATTGTTACACTTCCTTTTTTTCTTGCTTCACACCTTTAATTTCATTGGTTTACTATTTCTTATTCTCTTTCAGGCCTTTCCATAAATTAGTCTAAACAGGAAGAGTGTGGTGGGTATGTGTACAGTGCATACCAACATCTAGGATGACAGCACACAATCCCCAAGTTCATTTATTAGACAGTATTTAGGTACTGCAATCTTACAGATTTCCAATTGCCAATTATTCTTACCAAGGTTACAGTGCAGCTATATTTATATGAAGGGAATACATCTGGCTTGACCTCCACCACTTTGACCTGAGATGTTGAGCTGTTTGGGCTGCAGTGAAGCTTTAGACAGAGAACAAGAAGGCAAGACAGAAACATGAAGTGAGATGTACTGTGATGTTTTCTGACAAAAAAACCCCCACATCATTATAATCAAAGTTCACAATTCTTCATGCTACATTACTTGGCTCCACTCAAAACTGCTAAATCCCAGGATGTGTGGAATTTCACCCAACTAGGTCAAGATTCCATGAAGCATGGAGAATTCAATTCAGCCCTCCCCCATTTGGTAATGTACAGAAGTACCTGCAGTATAAATTCTCTGAACTGGTTCTAAATGCTTTCCATTAGAAGACTGAATCCAAACTAGTATATTAATTAGTAAACTGAAGAACAGAAAAGGAAGCATTTTGGCAAAATCTAAACTTACCTTCTGATCTTCAGCACTGGATGCTCGAACAGGATTCTGACCCAGCTGCTTCAGAGTATTTGGCTTTAATCCTGAGATTCTTATTGGGGAATTGTCTTCTTGGAAAAACATGTAAACGAAAATTTTAACATTGGTAAGCAACATATTGAATTACATCAAGTTTTACAATAAGTGCTCCAAGGAAGATGGAATATGGCAAGTCATCTCTAAATCCCATTTGATTTTCTGCTGTCTTCAACACCAAATGAAAACTTTTTTTTGTTGTTGTTGTTCAGGCATTTAGACACAAATTTTGAACTTTAAATTAACTAATGTTTTTATACAACTTAACTGTAATTTTTTTATGTTTATGACTTTTATTTTGTGACTTGATTTTTGTAATTTCAGATGTGCACTATTCAGTGATGAAGGATTTTTAAAATAACTTTCCGAGACTAAATCTAAATTACATCTAAGCGTACACCCATCAAATATAATGAATCACAGCCTACAATTCAGAAACTGTAGCACAGTGGTGGCGAACCTATGGCACGGGTGCCAGAGGCGGCACTCAGAGCCCTCTCTGTGGGCACGCATATCGTCGCCCCAGTCCTAGGCCTTCAGCTGGGTTTTATAAAACCTTTTCGCTTTAGGCCTCCGCCACCATGTGCAAAAAAAAAAAAAAAAAGGTTCAATCAGTCAATTTCAACTTCTCACGGGAAAAAAAAAGTTCTTGCAAAGTTGGAATTGATTGATTGAACTTTTTAGTCCCACCCAGTCTGCTGTTACCACTGCAGCCATGCCCACCCAACTGGCCACACCCACCCAATGGGCCACACCCACCCAATGGGCCAAACCCACCCGGCACTCGACAATGCATAAGCGGGTTTTGGGTTGCAGTTTGGGCACTCAGTCTCTAAAAGGTTCGCCATCACTGCTGTAGCATAAACTGGACTTATATTTACCACTGTTTCTAAATGACTGTCTGCAAGAGATCTGCTCTTGGTTGGTTTCTCTTGCCAATCTAACAGGAGCAGGCAAAATGGCCCTCATGGGTCTCGCGGCAGCCAGCAAGGAAGTCTTGGGTTTTGCTTTGCTCTTCTGCTCCAGACCCTTAGGTGCAGCCCCAACTGCATCACCGCTGAAAAGGAAAGACGTGTAAGTAAGAATCCCACAGGAAACCCCTGCCATAACAACCACAACTTGCTTAAAGGACAAAGACAAAGTTGCTCGACTCTTACTCTACTTCGTTAGGGGTCAAAGGAAAACATCAAAAATGTAGCTCGTTTTAACTCCTGGGTATAAATTCAGAACTAAAATTTTCTCTGAAATAGATCTTGGGAGCACACCGAATAAAATATAGGTTTATTTTAATCCAAGTTACGAGTTGCACTCTAACGCCAAGTTAACCTGTACCACATTTTTGGTCCACGTGCAGTTGACTTACCCTGTTGTGTTTTTCACAGCAGAAGTTGGGTGTGAAATAGGACTGGGAGCATTTGCTGTCTCGGATGAATCATTTTCTCTCTCCTTCTGTTCTAAGGGTGGCTCTACCCGTGCAAGGCTCTCTTGAAGCTGAATAATGGTAGTGGCACTTCCTGGCTCTTCTGACTGTACATTGTTTGCAAGAATATGAGCCTCAGAGATGATCACTTCTTCCCACTCAGCCTCCTGTATTTGACCCTCAACCGGGGATGCATTGAGAAGCTGGGTAACTGCTTCCGAACTTTCTAACACAGATTGAGCAGGATTATCTTGAACCAATGCCTGTCCAAAAGTTAATGGTAGCTGACTCTTTTTCAGGCCCAAAGTTTTTATCGGCAGCCCAGAACCTGGTTCAGATTTGCCTTTTAGAGGTTTCTCCTGCAAAACAAAAAACAACCCAACTCTCCAAGTTAGTATATAAGTATATAAAGATGCTCAGCTGAAGAATTCTGGAGTTGAAATCCACACATCTTAAAGTTGCCAAAAATGAAAAAAGAAAATCCTGGGCCACATCAACAATAGTGCATTGAAAACATCAAACTCAAACTCTTCAGAACTCTTAAGATTACGACAAATTAAAACAATTCACTCTTCACAATTTTTAATCAAGAAGCTAGCAAAATAAAAAACAAGTAGATATGATAATACTTTCAAAGCTACTCTAACATCTCAATTTAGCATTAAATATGTAGTATCTGAATCTCCTACAGATACATGGCACCCTGTAAAAAAATAATTTTATCTTCTGAGAAAAAGACAGAACTTTAAGTTTTAAGAATCAAACAATGACAGTTATACCTTCAAACAGGGTTTTCTCTATTGCTATGGCTTTGATTTTAATTTGTATTAATTGTAATCATTTTGTAAATCATCAAAGAGCGAAATACAAACCTTTGAATAAAAAATCAAACCCATGTTCATAACCTGTTTAAATACCCAAATAATAAGCTGTATTTTTAAAATAAAGCTAAATTTCAAAATAATAATTACTTCATAATTAAATTTAGTTCAGTTAAGGTAGAAGACATCCATTTTTCCCTTGGAAATTAGCTACATTAGCAATTAAATTTTCAATGCTACTCGTCACCGTAAGTATATTAAAAAAAATTACTTGTACAAATAATCATTTTGTAACACAAACATTTTACAGACCCAACCCCAAAACAAACAAAAGTCCCTCAATGCAATATCATATTTTTAAAATTAATTTCACCATACCTTAGGGATCCATTTCCCTCCCAGAAAGTTTCCACACATGGGGCATTTTGGTGGCTTATGTCTGGTAACGTAAGTAAAGGCACAGCCAGGATTGGTGCAATTTCCATGCCCCCTACGAGTGTAAGTAGTTGTCTGAAGTGAAAGGATATAGATTACTTTACAAAATTAAATGGCATAAGAAGGCACAAGAAGCTTTGCTCCAATACAGCAGAGTATATGTAGCTTTGTTTCTACCTCAAATGTCATTATGAGTTATTGCTCAAGACAAATATTATGTGATCTAGATTCTAGGATGACCTCATATTTAAGTACTATATTGTTCCTTAGATATAGCAGGAATTAGAATTTTATTCAAGATTTGGGAGCAGAATAAACAAATAGTTCAGACAGCTGCTTTTATTACCTCATATTAATTATACTTGTATTATGCTGACTGGTTTTCATTATCCATATTTTATTTCCAGTTGTATTATGTTTCTTGTGTTTTCAGATGGTTGTATAATTTTTGGACAGAATCTAAAATCAGATGGATTATTCCAATTTTATTTTTTTATAAATACAAATAAGGAATATTTAACTCAAAATATTAAGTCAGCAACACTAATATAAGTCTAAATTATTTTATTCGTGAGAAAGGGAGACAGTATACTTGCTCTGCATGTAAAGCAGTCAAATGCAATGATGTGATTATTGTTGAGCCCCAAGGGGAAAAACAGGTTACATTGCATCAGCTATAGAAATCACATTTATTATGGAGGGTGACGGATTTATATTTAATATCTGAATAGCCAAACTCAATAACAACTTTTTCTTTCTTTTCTAAGGTTTGCACCAGTTTTTAATTAGAACAAATTATGGATCTGAAAGAAACTCTTATTAATTGCCCATTTTGATTTATAATTATCATATAGGGTTCGTTTTTAATTATTGTGATTTTATTTCATTTTTATATTGGTTTAAAGTATCAGAATGATATAAGATCACCTTTGTATGCAATACTACAATAACTGAGTGTTAAGAATCTTACTCAAATCAAGCTAGCTTGTAATTTTTTAATTTCTATTTCCTTTTTCTTATATTTTTAAATATGTTAAAATAAAAAGTAAGAATTTTAGTTGATTATAAATCACTTTAATTTTTTTCTAGATGTCTTGATTCAGGTTGATTCAAGTCATTCAACAAAATGTTCTTTTGTTTTTGTAGTGCTTTAATTCTTTCTTAAAAAGTAAACTCATGTTATTCTGTAATTTACAGTAACTATTAACAAATCTAGATCTTATCTGGTTCCAGGAAATAGCCTTGCTTTAAAGTCAAAGTTGCAATGATGAATGACTGGGATAAAAATGATGAAGAACCACTTTTATCCTACCCAGCACTGCCAAAACATTTAGCCAATGCTACTAGAGAGCAGGAAGGATCTAGGAACAAACAGCAAAGAAAAGTAAAACATTTCTGAGAAAATTTAACTGTATCCTTTGCAGAGTTGATTGATATATTGCTTCTTTCTAGTTTGCTTCTCCCTGCCCAGATTCTATATTAACCAAAGTGAATTCTTTACAAATAAAGCACTTAGAAATATAATGTTAGGCAAAAATATGGACTTCTTTTATGAGTTCACCACAGTATTTTTTACTGCATTATGAATCGGAGAATAATCCTAAATGGTACTTGGGGTAGGGGGAAAAGCACTCACCATTCTAAAGATTGGATGACAAAACTGACTACAGCTAAGGAAGGAAAACTACCTTTACCAGGAGCTTAGTCATATGGACTATAAAGTCACCTTGCTTCCAGATGACAAAATATAGCCTGACTGTTTAGTAGCAAAATCAGTAAAAGTCATGGATAATTTTGCAGTCCTTTTGGAGTATAACATTAATTAGTGTAAATCGGAAATTATGTTTTTGGAGGCAATCAAGATATCAGTCATTTTTTTCTTGGCAGTTCTTTTCTTGGCAGTCATTTTACCTGGCAGCAATAACTTACTTGGATTGCAAGTAACTAGACAGATGCCTCAAATGATCAAATTGAATTAAAGCATCAGTAATATCAACAACATGGATTGATGAACTACAGTACCATCAAAATAAACATCTGAAGTAAAATAACTTAAAAATGAACACACACACACACATATAATCATATGACATTCCTCTCTATAGTCATGTTTTTCCATGTTCATTTTTAGTTTAGAACCTAATTTTCAATAAAAAGATGTATGATATAATTAGACATATGATTCTGAACATGTATGTATCAAAGAGTAGGGCTGTTGTATTTGATAGGGAGAATGGAGTGAAGGTTTGCAAGTTGCACACAAGTGGTACAACACTAAAGCTAATAGACGCAGGCTAGCATAGCCAAGACATCCAATCCTCAGTCCCAAACCATTTTCATTTTATCATCCATTCACCATCTCATGTATATAATTAAATATCATTATTATGTTCGGGACTAAAATTTCCATTCTTTTTTCCTGCAGGAACTCATGGGAGTTAAAATCTAAAATACCTGGACCAAACTATATTGCCTACCCCTTCATTAACACAGTACAGATTATGCATTTGAAATGCTTTTGCATTTTATTTGTGAATGATTCTAGTATGAGTGGAAATGGAATTCTTATTTATTGGTTGAACCACATCTCTCCTCCGAAACCTTTAAAACATAAAGCAAGCTGTTCATTTAAACTGTTTAAAAGATATGGCTTTATATAAAATGAGATATAGCACCAGAGGATACAGTCCACTAGGTTTGTCTGGTCTGTCAGCTCCTCAGGTAGAAGGAACAGGAGAAAAACAATGCAGGAGGCAGTCTTGCTTAACCTATATTAAGCATTCAGGGAATGCACATTTCCATATAAATTCAAATGTGCTCCTCTTTGTAAAGTTTGGTGTCAAACACCAAGTTTTCAGAACATATACATGGGAAAGTTTGAGACCATAGAAAAAGGCTTCAATCTAGAATAGTGTTCAATTTACCCTAGACATATTCAATGATATATTAAATACATTATGATTCAATAACTGAATAATATGCATTTCTAGACCTTATTAGAAATATGCATTTCTTTTACTGACCAGTTTGATTGATGCTGGATTTTCCAAAACAGAATGGGCTGTCAGAGGCAGCATAATGAACTGTGCAGTGGGGGTTGCAGAATTACTTTCTTGTCTATCCTAGAAATAGAAGAAAGATAAAAGTAAGGAAACTGCTTGTTTTCTACACTGTAGTCAATTTTAAAATTCTGAGGACACTTTGTAGCAAAACAGCATAGAACAGTGATGGCGAACCTTTTAGAGACTGAGTGCCCAAACTGCAACCCAAAACCCACTTATGTATTGTCGAGTGCCGGGTGGGTGTGGCCCATTGTGTGGGTGTGGCCCATTGGGTGGGCGTGGTCAATTGAATGGGCATGATCCATTGGGTGGGCGTGGCTGCGGTGGTAACGGCAGACTGGGTGGGACTAAAAAGTTCAATCAATCAATTCCAACTTTGCAAGATCTTTTTTTTCCCTGTGAGAAGTTGAAATTGACTGATTGAACCTTTTTTTTTTTTTTTTTGCACACGGCGGCGGAGGCCTAAAGCGAAAAAGTTTTTAAAAACCCAGCTGAAGGCCTAGGACTGGGGCGACGGCACACGTGCCCACAGAGAGGGCTCTGAATGCCGCCTCTGGCACCGTGCCATAGGTTCGCCACCACTGGCATAGAACAAGTAGTACATTAAGATCTCAAATGCAACCCTTTCCATTTCTGAGCACTAATTAGTCAACAATCCTATGTACTGTATGTACTACTGAAAATGTACTACTGGCATCATTTAGGCATTTAGTTGCGGCTAAATATGACCTGAATTAGATTTAAGAGGAAGCATTTTACTTACTCTTCTAGTCACCACGGTTACCACAGAAAGGCCATGCGAAGCCTGTGGCTGTGCCACAGTCATGCTCCCATTTGGTGCTTCTGAGGTGTTAACCAAAGTTTCTTCGATAACCACACTGGTTGCTTGACAGGGATACCCATCTCCTGCTTCTAAAGGGGCCTCCTCGTCCAGGAAGATATCGCCAGCCACTTTAGGTGCAGCAGGTCGGACATAATGAGACAAGATCTCTGATGCTACAACTTCTTCTATTGTATCTGCTTGAACAAATGAGGTGGGATCTTCTGATACCCCTTCAATGGCAATGCACTGCTCAGAAATGCCAATTTGGCTGGAGTCCACTGAGAGTATGTTCTGCACAGTACTATGGGAAACACTTGTGACATTAGTAGCAGCTGTTTGTCCTTCCAATGCTGTTTGGCCCTGGGTCACGTGAAGTTCAACGTGTGGCTTATTCCTTTCATCCTGCAGACTTCCTTTAGGAATAATTATGTAATCAGAACGAGGGAGGATTTTACGAAAACCTGGGATATCTGGAACTACAGCAGTCAGGGAAGACAACTTTGAGTTCTATGAAAAAAGATAGAATATGGAGTCATCAGCGTGGCAGTATTTCAGTGGTTTCTTTACCAGTTTTCTAAGGCAAAAAACTCCCTATTCTAAGCAAATTTTTCATCTCACCCTCTCACCTTCTCTAATTTTAACTACATTTATCTAGCCTTCTGTGAGGAAGACCCCTCATTTTATTGTGATTGCCACCTTTTATCTTTTTTTAAAAAAATATTGTAATTTCTTTGTTGTGAGCTGCCCAGTGATATCAAGAGTCAGGCGGCATATATATTTCAATAAAAATTACATTTACTGTTATTGGCACTTTAAGCTATGAAGCTGATGGAATTCCTGAGATATATTAGTCATCTCACACATAGTATTCTTCCAGCATTTGTTTTGCTATCTGGTGAAACTTCCTATAGAGAACACGTATTTGCCAAAATCAATTTTCAATAATTATTGAATTCAAAATAAAAAATATTGTTATGAGTTTACTGTTTGCTATTAATAAGCTATTTGACACTGTAATCAATACTGAGGAATACTAGTGTCCAATATTGCAGGTATTTAGATTCCTATGAACTTGGTATTTTCCATATAGAAACATCTCCTAGGACTACAAATCTATAATAGAAATTCATGGAAATTTGTCTGAGTATGTCTAAGAACAGCATTCTATTTGTTTTTGAGCTTTCAATACACGTAGTATACACAATATGCATGTACACAGAGGCATGCACACAAAGACCTGCAGACTTTCAAGTATAATTATAAACAAATTAATTACCGGGTCTAGACCTTCTTTTTCTAACTTAGCCTTCTCCAAATAATAACTTTTCTCAGCTACGCTAAGTAGCCTCCAACTCTCACTGATCTTCTTGTTAATTGCAGACTGAGGAAGGTGTGGGAGCTCCTGTTGAACTTTCAGGTATATATCATAATAATACAGAAGATATGCAGATCTGAAAAACAAGCAAAATACTTCTCTAGTTTCCTCTCAAATTACAATGCAAGCAAATTTGTATCCATCTATTCCTGGTCTGCATTTTCACATGAATTTTCAATAAACAATGATAACAACTTTTTAACAGAATTATACAAAGACTAGGACTACAAGCTTTGTTCAATGAACATCCCAAACTTATTTGTGCAAGCAAATTCTAAAGAACCATATTTCCTTGCAAGACCTATTGATCTCAGAAAGTCTTATTTTCAGCTTGTTGGTACATCTTCTTTTCCCGTCCAAAGAATCACAATATGGCATGAAATAAATCGAAACTGACACAAGTAAATGGCATGTATCATTGTTTAGTCCATAGTCCGTGGAACAGACATTTTGCTTTTAATATGTTCTTGTAAACAATCAAACAAGTGACAATAGCTTTTTTGTTATCTAGGATGAAAAGCATGCAAGGGGAACTCTTTTCAGGATACTATTGAAAGCAATAAGAATGAGAAACTCTTAAGCAGAATTTCTTGAAAAAGAATGGTGACTTTGGAAACACCCACTTCATCCAAATTCTTCTCTCCTAGTTCTTGATGAGTTCTTGAACACAAACACAAATTGTCCCTCCAATTACATGAAAAGAGTTTCTAGAGCATTCTTAGGCATCTCTCATTCTAAAGAAAATGGTCAGCTGGCCTAAATTATTTTATTATGATTCACTATGTGTTTAATCCTCCCTTTGTTAATAAGCAGTTATTTTGAAATAGCAATTTTTAGAGCACCTTTAGACAATTGCATGCAAGCCAGGTCCATAGAGACTGTGCTTTTGTAATATAGCAGTCCAACAGAGCAGTCCATTATTTTGCTATAGAGCCAACCCTGTCATTTGACAAAGTGTAGTGGCTGCTTCAGACAGTTGATCTGGGGAATTATAAAAGCAGAAGAGTTTTAGATATTTAATGTACTATTACTGCAGTTTTACTAAAGAGGTAATAGGATTTATTTCTCATAATGTATACCCTGACCTGCTTCTAGTCCAGTAACAAACAGGTGCTATTCAATTAATGTGTCTGTCATTACTGGATGGTTTCCAGATACTTTGCAGTAGTTTTTCCTACTCTTGAAAATGACCATGCTCTGTGAACTGGTTTGAATCTATTCAGTGCCCAAATGGAAACTCTCTGAGAACCCCATGTACATACATCATCCTGAGAACTGTCATCCTGCTGGAAAGCAGGATAGAAAGCTATACAAATTTAGAGTGCAAGATGGAAAAAAAACTTTAAAAAAATATTAAGCTATAATTGTTTATTTCACCCTAGCTCTTTTTAAGATTAGGTCAGGCATTTCACAAAAAATACAGAAATATCTACAGTATATAAAGTCATAGACAGTCAATTAGATGTAGTAGTTAAAGGTACTGGGAAACCATGACTTCTAATTCTGTCTTAAGCATGAAGCTAGCTGCGTACATTTAGGCCAGTCACTCACTCTCAGCCATAAGAGAAAGGCAATGGCAAAATAATTCCAAAAAATGTTGCCAAGGAATCTGCAAGGATTTGTCCATGTTGTTGCTGGACAAGATAGGCAGTATATAAATCCAATAAATAAATAAAAATAAACGAAGGTTCAAACATATATACATATCTTCATAAGAATAAAGATACATAAATTATACATATATATTTTTATAAGCATTTCTTTCAAAAAGTTACTTAAGCAAAAACTATAATCACAATTTTGAAGTGGAATGCTAAAGCCTCAAGTATTTAAATGCAACACTAAAGCTATTAAGTAATTGAAAGCATGACCAAATTACTAATTTAAAAAAAAATGAAACTCATCAAAGAAACTCATTATTGCCAAGTAAGAGTATAAGACTACTCACTTCTCAGTTATGGAACTATACCTCAACATTTTAACAATTTGAACAGAGTATCATTTATGAAATTTATCTGCCACCCAAATGATTTCCAACAACTCTGGGCGTATCTAACAAATCGATCATAATTTCACAGCACTGTACATTAATTCTGTAATGTCATTAGCCACAGAGCAGGTTGATTTTTGCCAAGTACACATATGTGTGAAAATATCCATTTCTTTATTATCACAGATTTTAAAATATTTAAGACAAAATAAGGAATGTCAATTCCTAAAAACTGATGTCAACTGATTACTCAGAAAAATCACTCACCTGGGCTTTTTAGTTTTTTCCCCTTGATCTCCAGGACTTCTATATTTCTTCTTCTTTTTAGACGGCACTGGGGATGAATAAGTGTATGTGCTTTCTATCTCTTCCATGACTACAGTTACTTCACCGCCATCATATGGAGCATCCATTGCTAGACAGAAACTCTAGGATATTATATTCTCCAAATCATTATATGTCATAAATCCCAAACAATGAATCTTTTACCTTTGGCAGAAAGTTCCAGTACATTTTCATATTGCTAGAATTTGAAGCATTGATTTCAAAAGCAGTACAGAACTACAATATGTAATTATGTATAAAATATAGTATTTTTCTGCAATTTTCTAGCTTAGAAGTCACTAAATGTATGAAATATGTTTCTTGCAGCTGAATTTCCAAACAAACTTTAAAATCATGGTATGATTTTTAGCATACATACTTCTAAAGACTTTTCATTAATATTCCTCTAGTCTAGT
>NW_015390009.1:0-48428 GCF_001527695.2 Protobothrops mucrosquamatus
TTGTGGCAAAGCAAATCTAATATTGAATGTCAATTAAATACACTGAATATAGCTACTATAATTCAGCAGAACAAGTTAATGTTCACCTAAATTAAGTCAGCTGAAATTTAGACTGAAAGGGGACCTAACTGAGCAAACACTTGTAGGATGGCTTTTTTAATTCAACTAACAGCTTGAATCTAATCCATTGTAGTGTAGGATTAAGAGATAAGGCAGAGTAGCAGGAGGAGTCTTTTTCTTTCTTACTATTACCCATCTTTTCCTTGCTATCATCCTTGTTCTCTTCCCCTGCTGGTTTGTCAACATTCCTATTGGTAGTAGCTCATAAGCAGATTGCTGTCAAGCAGTTAGCTGAAGGTGATTTTTCTGTGTTGTTCCCCACATGTTGCTCAGATTCAAAGCACTGGGTAGGGAACCTCTCACCCTCTAGAGCCTTCCGTCTGTATATCAAGTGCTCCAGCAGGCTAGTTCCTTTTCATGTTGCATTAACCACTCAAGCATTTTGTGCTGCTGAATGTCATCTTATTTAACATTTTCTTAAACAACTTCTAAAGGTCTTAACTGTATGACAGATGGGCCGCTGAAGGGTCAGCTTAATGGTTTGGCTTGATAGTGTTTATTATTAGTGAAGTATTGTTTAAATAAATCTTTCCCAGTTTCCTCTGCTTCACTGGCACTAACATCATTTCTATATGCCCAAAGCTTCTTTCTTTGAGCAAGGTTCTTAGGTTTTTTTTCATCCAATGTCCACAGGATATGTAGTCATAGACCATAAACATAATAGTGGAAGCAAGACCAGAAACAGAACAAATTTGGACTTCCAGTTAAAATGCTATGCTCCAAAAAGCTGAAAAGTTTCAAATAATGCTGGAATGACTCATGATTCATAGATGTGAAGTATATTTGCACATGAACATCAAGTGCCTAAAATAAATTATTTTTGTAGCTACTGAAACAGGAGTTGCACTGAAAAAAAATCCACTGTATTTTTTTCCCTGATCATATTTTCCATTCAATGAGAATGAAATGAGTTTGAATTTGTGTATTTATGTATGTTTTAAAAATGAGGTTTGTAAAAATGGAAAACCTGAAAGGTGGTGAAGTATCAGCTCTTCTAGATAGGCCAGGTCAAGAAAAATACATGGCAAGGAATGTTTACTTTATGGTTGTATTGTATAACAGTAGAATTTTGAAAGTCTGTCCAAATTTCTCTGAGTTCTAACTTATACTAAACAAAATCCAGCAGAACTATTTTGAGTTTCTTTCCTGCTTCCATATGTGGACAGTTTAATCACTTCTCCAAATCTTTCCTTAACAGTTCTTTCATACATTCTTTAAAGTTATCTCTAAATTCCTTTATAGGTTGTGACATTCTTCCCCTTACCTCAGATATCCAAAATGATTGCACGATGTCCTTTCTTTTCACTGTATTGTCAGTTTTCAGATAGTCTTGTATTAAATCTCAAAGGGATTTCTTTCACTGAGTTTCTTTTAGAACAGGATCTATGACCAGCCATAGAAGGTGCAAAGCAATGGAAAAATGTAGACCAGACAAGAAAACCAACAATAACACTTTCCACTTCCTCACAGCAATAAAATGTTTAGAAATAAATTTTAAAGCATCTTGGAAACCAGAAAAAGAAAATGTTCGAGAAATGGTAGAAGGGGGAGATGGGACATCAATAATTACAGAAATTACATATGACAGGCTTTGATTAATAGTCCCATTTTACAGTTCAGATGCTAAGATGCAGAGGCAAAAAAAAAAAAGGAATAATTTACCTAACCCAACTTGACTTCTTTACTGTGCTTGGATATTTGAACTACGGTATGTGTTCAATCAAAACTGCTAGAGCAGTAGACTTGCTCTATAGTATTATAGTTAACAATCTGTGGGCAAAATCTAGCTAGAATGAAGTACTTTTGAAAATTTAAACATGGTCAATGTATTTGCATGTACTTCATGAAAACAAAATATGAAAGAGCTTCCATTTATTTATTTATAACATTTATATGACCACCCAGCTGAAAGAATGTGACTCTGGGCAGCATATAAAATCATTAAACAAAAAAAGAAAAAAGAAAGAAAAAAGAAACAATATATGCCTCCAAAACATAGTAAAACAATTAAATGGTAATCAGAACTGAAATTTGTTGTAGCTTACCTCTGGGAACTCTACTCATCCTGACCCAAGTGCCTGGGACAAGAGCCAGGTCTTAACTGCCTTTCTGAACACCTGCAGGTTCACACCAGAGGGTGATATTAAAAACATCAACTATAGTATTTACAACCACCACATACTCTGTTAAAATTCATCCCTCCTTCTCTCTCTCTCTCCCTTATCAAATAAGTCAAAATTGCACATGTGCTTAGGATGCTCATATTATAGACTTGTAAATGAATCTAAAGAAAGAGCTTTACATGTTCATTTCTGCCACGTGTATACAGTATATATCATCCACATTAGCTCCCAGGAAACTGGTTTTCCTCATTTCTTTGTTCCTTTTTTTTTTACTTTTAACATACAGAAATTGTGATTTTTAAAGATGAGTCCATTGACTCTACTGTTTTTCCTTTCAAATAGTTATTTTGAAAAATCTGAAATATTCCTGTTACATTCTTAAATTCTTAAATTAATTATAAGCTTTATTTTTCAAAACAACCATAGTTTCTTTGTGTCTTTGCAGAGGTGATTATTCTGAAGAAGGTGTTTTAGAGTTTGGTGGATTGAATTATTTAAAAAGGAGTAATTGAAGAATTCATTTGACAGATCACATTTTTGTATCTCTGGATAATTTATTTTCATATTTTACAAGTATAAAATAAAAAATTCAGAGAATCAGCCATTCACAAATCCACTAGAATAATAATAAGAATGCTGTACTTGGAGAATCCATATCTTTTTATTGCCTATAAACTCAGTAATCTCATTCCTGCATAAAAATAAGTCATAATATAGTTTATTGTCATGTATAAGCATATCCGTAGTGGCTTCATATTATTTCTTCATCAAACTGTGATTAAAAATTCTAGCTTAGTATGTCTGAATGTAGCCAATAATAGGTTTCCCATCCTTCACTTTATGTTATGTATATATGTTAGATATTACTTAGATAATCACAGTGTGCTTTTATCCAAGATGATTTAAGAAAAGACATAGTATGAGACCCTGAAAAACAAAAGTATGTGTTCAAGGTTGTGAGAAATAAGAATCTCCTCTTCAGCTCCTGATAAATGGTAAAGATTGTAAAGTATCTCTTTTTCATAACAGAATCCAGTATCTGCTAGAAAATGTCTGCTCTTCTGCAGTACAAATAAGAGTATTAAACAGACTCTGATTAATTTTGAGACTTCAAATTCTATTCCTCAATTCCCCTCTGCCCAAAATGTGATTTGTGAAATAACAAAGTCAAGATCCTCTGATCATTGCCCTTTAACGTCTCTTTTTCACATGGCCGGCCTTCAGAAAAAGCTATTTTACTAGAAGAAATTAGATTTCTGGTTATCAGGAGCCCTAAATAGACATGAATTACAAGAACGTCCTTTGAAAATCCCATCCAGCACTTCGTTTCATTAAATCCCATGAAGCGACCTTAATTTAGTGGAACACCGGATGGGTTGCTCCTTTAACCTATTAGCACTTTGGCCAGTCCCATAAAGCATATTCATGGTTGATTCCATCAAGAAGGACAACAGTGGGATTAATATTATTTCAAGATACAGTAAATGCCACAGTGATGAAACTGTTCAACATCTGGTGCTCACCGTGTCATGTTGAATGCATTGACATTTACTCTGCTATCGTTTCATTTTCAAACGTGCGGGTGAGTGTGTCAGCATGCAATATAGCACCTCAAGACTTACATAGAGCTGGGGGCAGGGAGAGAAGTAGTTTCCTATGTGATACATTCCCGCGTATCTACTATGAAAAGCCAGCTGTTGATGCTTCCCGTATTATAGGCTACTACAGGCATTAAGCAGTAAGAAAATTTCATTCCATATTCAACTGAGTTATGCATATCAATCAAAGTTTGAATGCCGATCTTCAATCTTAATTCCAAATGGATTGCACCGTGTTTATTATGTCATGTACACAATTTGACTGCATGTGACGATTCCTTATTTATTTCTAAACATTTTGTACTATTTTTTTAATGTCTTATAACCAGAAAGAGTACTTGTAAGGGTATATTAAAAGGAAAGAATTTTTTTTGCCATGATACAAAAAAATATAATAAATGTGGCAGCAGTCCTCTTTCTCTGCCCTTTGCTTGAAGCCTTGAGCAACAATACTGTAAATGATTCTTAATGATTCTTAAGAGTGTAAAATAGATGTGTAAAAGAAATTCTATTACAATCCACAAGAATGTTGCCACAGATGTCAGCAGAGTCAAAATTTCCCTTTTCATACTGACTGAAACTTGGAAAGAAGCGTTGTTCTAACTTGCACGCCGTGAAGCTGTGAATGAAAGCTATCTGTAGTTCTGATCTCTTCAAGCAGTTCTCCTGGCATGTGCTTGGAGAGTCAGGCAATTGGATTTTTGCCTGCTAAAAGTCATGTTTGCATTGTCTTCGTACCAGTTTTCTTTTCTATGCTATCAGCTCAATCATCATCCAGCCAAGGCAACCTCTGGTAAAATAAACACTCCCCTAGCACATTCAGCTTAGTGTAAATTCCAGCAGGCCAGTTAATTTGTTTCTGAAATATCAGAACTCTCTAAGTGGATGCCAGAATTTGACACTGGTTCTTTCCTAAAAAGTTTGAGTCACGAAACCCTGCCACAAAAGGTCTTGATGGAAAAGGGTGTGGGTGTCTTCTTTATCTTCCCCCCTCCCAAGATGATATTCTACCCTAGCTGGGGTGGTGAAAAATTGCTTCAAAATCTCAAGAAAAGGCTTTGTGTCTTTTTCAAAACTTTGAAACTTGGCCAAAGATTTTTCAGTCAGCCAGTGTGTTGTGTTCAAAGGCAATGAAAAACATCTCTTTGGGACAACAGGGAGGTCTGCAAAAAAGTTCTGCCAAAGGAGTCCTCGGGCCAAGAGAACTTCCTGATTGGCTCCTAGTCTTGGTAAATGAAGCTTGGCAACATAGCTGGAAGATTTTAACCATCAACATCTTTATCCTGGAGACAATGCTGGAGAAACCCATTCCACACACTGCTAACTGATACTTGAACAGTCATAATGTGCCCATAGAGAACATACAGTATATTATGAAGTGGTCTGAAGCTTCAGTCCTCTTCTTAATCTGAGGTAGATAAGTGAAGGAAATCTGCTGAACTATACTTGTCTGTTCCTATCTGCACATCCAGGTGCTAAAGGGCCCATTTGTACAGGCCATATAACTATTGTGAAACTTTTCCATCTGCAAATCTGTCCAGGTGGAGTTAAAAATCCAGCAATAAGACAGCAACAGCCCTGCATCCCTTGTGATAATAGGAATGCATCCGGTGCCATCCTTTATACATGTTATTCCTTTTCTCCTAATGATAAATCACATTATGCAAGGATGAAAATACACTGCCAGGCTGAAAGCTCCCATTTCCATTTACCATCTCAGCTCTCCAGATTTGGATCTATGCCAGGTGGAGTTGAATGTATTTGAACTCCCGATGTCTCAGCATTAATTCAGTCTGGCACAACAATGCAATATGTGCAAGCAATATTTCCTCAGTGCTTCATCTTGTTGATGGATTTTTGTTTCCTCCATGTCATCGTGACTGCAGCAGATTCCTTCTGCTTTTTATTCTTTAAATATGCCATAGCTGCAAAGCCCATTACAGCAGCTTCCTTTATCTTCACAGATGTGTGTAGATATACACGGCAAGATGGAATGTTTCTGTTTGTTGAGCAGCCAGTCTGGGCAGCTGGGGCTGTGTCAAATTACACCTGGCACAAAAATGGATCAGCAGCAATCTGAAGAATTGCATTCAGGTGTGGAGTACTATTCTTAGCATGTCCTGGGGATGCTGGAAAAGCTGCACAAAGTTGTCTAGTTTCATAAATTGACTCAATCATAGCCCTTCTTTCCCACTGATAAGATTTGCTCACTTCAATACTTTCCAAATCTATAAGTACAAATGGGAATTCTAGTTTTAGCAGAATAAGTTCACTGTACTGCCATTATCCCATGGCTGTGTATAATACTGAGAAAGTTCCTATCCCATATAATAGATGTGGCCTAGAGATCCACATCAGCTGAGTTACAAATATTTACATAATATTGATCTCAGACTCTTAACATCTTCTTCAGGAAAAGGTAAATTTGGCTTTACATTTATAAACACACAAAGGTTCTGTCTGCAATAAGATCAAACTCCAATTTCAGAGAAAGATGGAAGTAATATGACAGAGGCATTGTTCCCTTGATCACATTTATTTCCATTTTGTTCAGCTAAATGGGCTTTTCAGGTTTCTGTAGAGCTGCAAATTTTGTCCAGGGGTCACTGAAGAAAAAGTTGTACCTCACAAATGATCAACCCAACATTACAAGTCACTTTCTCAAAAATTGCTGCTGGTGGCCCAAATCCTTCTAAATCATCTGGATATTTTGACTTACTATATGGCTTTGTTATCTTGTTATCTTGGTTATCTTTCAGTGTTTCCTCTATTGTGTGTATATGTGTAGAGGGAATGTATAAAATATGTGTATATGTGTATATGTGTAGAGGGAATGTATAAAATATGATAAAATAGTTGTTCACTATTACTCCTTATTACTAATTCTTCAACTAATTTCCTATACTTATGGAAAACCTCTGTGTGTATTATGTGTGGTGTGTACTGTGTGTGTGCTATTTATGTTTCAATAGTGTTTGGGGGTTCCTGCACAAGCTGGGTTAGAAAGGGAGGTAAATTGTACATGTACATTCACTAAACACAGGGCGTAATATTAAGAAGCAGTCTAACACTAATCCTGCATGAAATGATAGAATGTTAATGAATGTGAAATGTTGTGAATTTTCTGTATCAGCTTGTTAAAAGGGAAAAAGGCCACTTTGATAAAATAAAAATCCTTCTGGGTCAAATAGAATACCTGGGGTGCTGATCAGCTGTGGCTGAAGAAGTGGTGATAGGGCTAGAGGTGGCCATGGCGATGAATACTGGAGGTGCTCAGCACTGGGTCCTTCAGCCTGGTGGCAGCTGCTGTGGTAACGGGTGAATTTATTATTTAAATAAACACTGGCACAATGCTGCTATATTATTGTAAAAAGGTTGATCTAATGATGTCTGTGTCATCACTGCATCTCAAGGAAGAAGTAAATATAGTGAATTGCTATATTCTGCTAAAGCAGTCCCCCCCCTCTCTCATTTCAGCTGTATAAATGGTCATCTGTGGGTTAGGACTTCATTTCAATCAAAGTCTTAGGCAAGCCATCAATGATGGCAGAAGTGATCTTCCCCTTCTCAGCCAGCTTATTGGGGGAGGAAGAAGAGGAAGATGTTGGAGTAAAAGAGAAGGAGAGAATGTCAGGTTCAGCTGCTTTTTGATCCAGCCTCAGCCATCTCTTCTTCCCTCACTCCTGCTTTCCTTTGACAATTGACATGGTATCTACTACTAAACAATGCCTGGGTTCACACAACACTTTATAAGCCACATCTGGGCTTAGGGCACTATATAAATCCAGACACAGTTTGCAGTGAAAATGTCTGGATAATGCAGGTGTGCATAGGAGCCAATGAACCCTTTGTTCTTTCTCTATTTTTAATAATTAGTTGAACATTATAAATGTCTGACAAAAACTAGGCAATGCCCCATTCTGTTTTAGCAAGTGGCCAGCTAGATGCTTACAAAGGGGATCTGAAGGCAAGATCTTCTCCAGTAACTGAGCAACCAGCAACCAGCATGAAATAATATGCTGTTGTGGAACCTGGATGTTCATGTAGCCATCACTGAACTTGACTCATAGTCATTGATAGAATTCCCAAACAAGTCCATGAATGCCAGTACATATGAAAAAAAATGGTCTCCAATCCTTTCTCATCAAAATTGTAAATACAATTCTGTGAAATTATATTCACCCACGTTCAGATGTCTTAGCTGCTGAATATTATCTCATCTTCACATGAGTCCTTCTGGTATATAAAGGGAACTAGAATGAGTAGCATCCAAGTTTAGTGCTTGCTTCATTTATTTCATAAACAGTCATTCAACATGTACTGTGCCAGGGTGAAAAAGTAATCATATGCCTAATTTAACCAGGGATAAGTAAGACCAGTTATGTGAGTACTTCATAAAAGAATCAGGACTAATTTGAGCCAGTTCTCCTCTTTCATAAATCTCCCCAATTCCCTCCTACTCTCTCACCACACATTACAGTGAAGTTTCCCCTATTTATATTTTGATGGCGTGCCTCAGATGGGGATGTTTGGAGACATGACTCCTGAAAGAAATCTCCGAAGACCTCCATTAAAGTCATTGGTGCCTATCAGAATGTTCTAGAACAGTTTCTAAAACTCTAGGGATCCAGCGCTTTTAAAAAAAATTGGGACAACTGCATCTTTCCAAAAGTACTGTATAGCATAAAATTGGCCCCAAAGTCATAAATAACTTCAAGCAATATCCAGGGATTTGTAGGCAACTCCCACCTTGGTTTAATTCACTGAGCATCACTCCATCATTAAAAAAGCACTGGATAAAAATGGGATTCACAGGAGTAGAAAGACAGAAATTTAATGCTAATATCAAATTTGTTGAAAAGCACCATCATCTCTTGCAGGTTTCTGGATAAATATTCTATTGACAGATGAATCAAAAGTGGAACTTTGGGGGCTGTATCACGTTATTATGTGTGGTGGATATGAACACAACATTCCACAAGAAACTCACACCAACTCTAAAGCATAGAGATGGCAAATTTGTTGCCTGAAGACCTGGATAATGTGCTATAATTAACAGTAGTGTGATTTCTGCTTTGTATCAGATAATTTTGTAGTAGAATATGAGACCATCTGTCCATCAACTAACACACAAAATGTAGCAAGACCATGACTTAAAACATATAAACAAGTTTTCAAGAGAATGAATGAAAAAGAACCAATTCTCTGTAAAACTCCAGGCCTAAATCCACACAACTATTACAGAAGGACGTGAAATGAACAATTCATACTAGAAAAACCTAGAAATATGACTGAATTAAAACAATTTGCCATGGCGGAATGGCCAGAATCCCTATACATTGATCTGAGGGACTGATGACCAATTTCTGCAGCTTAAAGTAGTGCAACTGCTTATTGAGTCTAAGAGGTCAATTACTTTTTCAAATTGACACATCAACTGTTGGATGATTTTTTTAATGAAATATTTCTAGCAAGCATCAAACTCGGTTATTATTTGTTGAAATGGGCTCTCATTATGTATCAGTAGGACCACACAAAACTTTGATAACACTGTACAAAAAGTATGCAAAAATTCAGAACATCTAAAGGAATGTATCAAAAGTGTATACTTCAGATTTTAACACCCCCCCATGAAATTTCTAATGAAATTTAATCTTTTTAGTACACCATCAATCCAGAAATGGGTTAGACTTCAGGTACCTAACATTGTAAATCATTAAAAAGCATGAAAACTGAATTAACATTTATTACAAACTCCTTTACAATTAATCAACAGTACATCAATATAAAATAAATGTAAAAAATATATAAGTGCTGCCAATATCTATTATCAATGAAAGCTGCCGCATCTTTAAGTTATTTCACTTTCCTAAACATAATTCATATGTAATTGATAAAATAGGGTGAGGGCCAGAACCCAAAAGATATCAAAAGAAATTTATTTTAATGATATCATTAATATAAAAACAATGTGTTTTGAATGATAAATTCTAATTTGTAAATAGTAGTAATAGTGAATGGTGAAAAAAAATATAAAGTACCTTTATATATCAAGATAGGTGGGAAATCAATTTAATAAAAAAATAAACCCAACAATAAAATAATGGGCATATAACAAATGTTACCTTGTGTCATGCTATACATTAGATGTCAACCGTCCCATTGGCATATGCAGGAAAAGAAACTCCTGGGACATTATTTTACCAAAAGTGCAACTTTACTGATAGATCCATATAAGCACAGTAGAAAGCAGAGGCAGTTCTATCTTTTGGCGCAAAAAGTTGCATAGTTAAAATCCCCTCCCCACCGGGCCATCCACTGTCCAGTGTCCACCAATCCAATGCAATCTCTTTGCTTTGGGAAACAGTCTGCTCGGCTCTCATTGTCCGACCTTGAGGGTGTCGAAATTCTCCCAGACCACAAATGGTGCACATGAATCCTTCAATTTCCGCCCAGCCACCCCTACATTCCAATCATTCCTCACCCCTCCCTGGTTTTTGTTGTCTGGCTGAGAGGGAAAGTGCAGAGTGACTCGGCCTTGACATTAGACATGAGAATTCAGACTGATCTTGATACTTTCTAATGTTTTATCAATATTCATTGCATGGACATTCATGGCATGGAACTAGGAAGTCTAAGCCCCAGAGTTTTCCTTTAAATTTTCTTAGCTTCTGATCCTCAGCATTCTTATAGTAGCTTCTTCCACAAATGATAACGGGTTGTGTGAAGGCATGCTCGTTCAACTGGTGAATAGATTGGATGAAGTTAGGACTGAACTAAATAGATGCTTGATTTCCTCATTTGGGCCAAAATACCAATACAGGTAGTCCTTGACTTATGACCCCCAACGGAGCCCAAAATTTCAGTTGCGAAGTAAGACAGTCGTTAAGTGAATTTTGCTCCATTTTATTGCCTTTCTTGCCACATTTGTTAAATAAATCCCTGCAGTTGTTAAGCTAGTAACGCGGCTGTTAAGTGAATCTGGCTTCTCCAGTGACTTTGCTTGTCAGAAGGTCGTAAAAGGGGATCACGTGACCTCAGGATACTGCAACCATCTTAAATATGAGTCATTTTCCAAGCGTCTGAATTTTGATCACATGACCATGGGGATGCTGCAGCGGTCATAAATATGAAAAACAGTCATAAGTCATTTTTTTCAGTGCTGTTGTAACTTTGAATGGTTACTAAATGAACTGTTGTAAGTCAAGGACTACCTTGGCTAATTCAAGGTAAGCATTGCTTGAAAGTGGATCTTTTCCCCAGGCATCTGTGCTATAACTGAAAGGCATTTTTCATCCCCTAGAACCCTCTTAAGAGCTCTTGTTTAATGCTGGAACTTTCCACAGCATTTTAAAAAAAGATCTGACTTAGAAGAGTTTGGCTCTTGCACTTTCCTAAAGGAAGGCTATAAATCATAGAAGCTAGAAAATAAAATAATGAAAAAGATCAAGTAGTACCTGTTCTTTCCAAAACAATCACGTGTCAGATACATGTTTGCTGATGAGCAAGTCATGGAATTTTTAATACCCTGGGGACTTTAAAAGTGGTCTATTTTATTGAATAATTTAATGTCAGTCCTAGTTGAACAAGCACACTAATTATCTCTAAGAGACTCACGGGGGTTATTTTTAAGGGAGGAAAAACACAGAGGGGTAGAAAAAAAACTGATTTCAGAACTTGTTGGACTACTGAAGTTCATCATAGCAACCTTCTTCATTAATTTTGTGTCAAATCCTGTGATCAAAAATGGTAAGCTATATCCAAGACTGTATTTTCAATGAATCTGATGTGCTGGTAGGTTATCCATTTAGTACATGCTGCATTTTCACCTCAGTTTCCTCAATTGTTCTGGGATTGAAATAATATATTCTAAAATGAGTTATTTGTGGGCTGCCACAAAGAAGAGGGAGTCAAGCTATTCTCCAAAGCACCTGAAGGCAGGACAAGAAGCAACGGATGGAAACTAACCAAGGAGAGAAGCAACCTAGAACTAAGGAGAAATTTTCTGACAGTTAGAACAATTAACCAGTGGAACAACCTGCTTCTAGAAGCTGTGAATGCTCCAACACTGGAAGTTTTTAAGAAGAGACTGGACAGCCATTTAACTGAAATGGTATAGGGTTTCCTGCCTGAGTAGGGGGTTGGGCTAGGTCAGGGGTAGTCAACCTTGGCTCTTTTATGACTCGTGGACTTCAAGTCCCAAATTCCTGAGCCAGCTAATTCCTAAGATGGCTCAGGAATTCTGGGAATTGAAGTCCACAAGTCATAAAAGAGCCAAGGTTGACTACCCCTGGGCTAGATGATCTCCAAGGTCCCTTCCAACTTTATTATTATTATTATTATTATTATTATTATTATTATTATTATTATTATTATTATTGTTGTTGTTGTTGTTGTTGTTGTTGTTGTTGTTATTATTGTTATTTGCTGTTGTTGTTGTTGTTGTAATTTAGTGCTGGCTTCCTTGTTTCAAATGTAGATGTATGATGACTTAGTTTGCTTTTTTTCAGTAAGTGCTTATTAAAATTGGCAAAAGTCATCGTAAATGAGACAGAAATAAGATTTTGAATGTGAGAGAAAATAGCCTGATAGATTCACCCACGTAGGCAGAAGATTCTGAATTTTTGCTCTTAAAAGTCTGGGTTGGAATCCCTCATCACTGAGCCTGATTTGCAGTCATTAATTACGATTGCCACATTGTCTCTTTAATTCAGAAGTAGTTATGTACAAAATTAATCATTTAGGGACTGAATGTGCCTGGTATTTCAGTAGATTCCATTTTTCTCCCTGGAACCTCTCAAAGCAGCCATTTGAGGATTGGTTCATAGTTTTTTTAGATCTGGGTCAGTCTTCTGGAACAGAAATTGGATTGCAGTATATCAAATATGGTTAAGCTTCATAACCATAAATTCATGCCAAAATGACTAGATGGACACATTTCTTTTTTAAATATAAGTTTAATTAAGAATTTTAGTTACAGTAGCTAATACAAACTAAACTTAGAGAAGAAAAATAGAATGGAAAGAAAGAAAGAAAAAGTGCAGGAAAAGAAAAAGGAATATATTAAAGAAAAAGAAAATAAATATATATAAAGGTGATTTCCATCCTTCATTACAAATATAAACAAACTTAATAACAAATGTCTCTTCATCCTATATCCCAATCCTTATCTATACTGCAAGCAAATCCATAAACTTTTCAATCCTGATGTCAGCAAAAAGCAAAAAATGTCTTATTTTAACCTTGATCAAAGAAACTAACTTTACATTCCTTTCTTTTACTTCTAACAGCCGTAATCTTTAATTCAATCAAATATTGTTGTAGGATTTAATTTCTCTTCAATTCTCCTTTGCTCCATCACAAAGATTTCTTTAAAGCTTTTTGTTGTGGACAAACTGTTGGCTTACTATTAGCTGCTTAGATTGTGATGGATATTGTCTTCCTCCCTCTCTCTAGCCATTTTGTTTTGAATTAAAAATTTCATTTTGATGTATGCCGATTGGTGTACATTCAAAGCGACAATAAAGTTATTATTACTATAGGAGGTATCTGTCAGCTAGGTTCTGCAAAGGCAGCCACACATATCATGCTGAGCCTGATATGTTAGATTGTTTGATAAATGGGCTTCTTTTAGAGAGGAGTCTAGTACCAAGAAGAAGAATGAGGGAAGCTTTCTCCAATTTTACCCCAATGGGATAAAATCACCCATGAACTGTCATCCAGACTATTTTTGGTTATGAATTTAATACCTTTCTAGAAGAGCACTAGACCGATATTTAGAAATTGTTCACCTGACAGGTAACAGATGTAATAGACCTCTGCACCTGCTATCTACTAATCGGGCAACTTTTGACAGGTAGGTTAAACCAGCCATTCTAAATGCCCACCTACACTCACTCAGCTCCCCCATTAAAAAGAACACTTGGTGATTATTTTTCTTATCAGCGTGTGGGAGGGAAAACAAAGCAAAGGGAAGTAATTGTGTTTTTCACTTGTTCGTCTTTAAATAGGAAGGACAGCTCCACTTGTTACCGAGGCACAGTAGGGATTGGTGAGAAGGCCAATGCTCAGCATCTTTAAAATTATTTTCTTCAGGCTTGTGGACTGGAGGAAAACACTTTAAGCAACTCTCTGGCTGTGCCTTTAGATTGCCATTTTAAAACTCATCTTAGATAAGGTGCTCTTGGGGAAAAATTGTTGCTTCTTTTATTTTATGCGCTGACAGATCAATTTCCAAAGAAACTGAACACAATTGAAATTGTAGAAAGAGCTGGCTTCACCTTAGCCAGGAACTGCCTCAGAAATCCAGATACTATTGTTTGGGAAATCCAGACTTCATTTGGATATTTCAGATTTGCTTGGCTGTTTATAAAAAAGTAACTTTCAGCAGGGGCTTTGAATGGTTCTCTTCAATGGACAGAAGAATATCACATTCCCTTTTCCCCAGTTTAAGTGGTTATTTTTTTCCCCTGAAAATCCTGCAGTTTAAATGGTCTTTGGGAGACTTGAATATAAGGAGCACAGAGAAAATAATTACATATTTAGACTAAACATAAAATCCAAACAAACAATCTGGTAGGGGCCCAAAGACTCAAGCAGTATAAAGTTGTGACCATTTTTATTGTTGTTATTATTAAAATCTAACCCAATAACCTACCTAGTTGCTGAGTAGAAGCATATTTCAACAAGGTTCTAGCCTAACCCTTCGTTTCATTGTTTCCAGCAAAACTTTTCCCATTTTGTTCACTCAGATGCTGTGCTCTATCAGCATTTTAGAGCCATCTGCTCTGAAACGAGCCAATCAGTCTTGATGAGCAGATGCTATTTTTGTGTGTCATTTGGTCTCCAAAAGGCTGCTTGTGAGAATGCCAAAGTCCACATGACTCCTGGCCAGAGTACAGGGGAAGCATTGCAGGCAAGAAGAACCCAGAATCCTCAGCCTAGAAAAATCTCTCTGATGATGACACATTCCCTTCATCCCTGAGATTTACACATCATTAGAAAACTAAACCATACCTAACTTTTCAGGAGCTTGTTAACTCATATGGCAGGCAACTCCCACTTGGCAAGCTTAAAAATAAGGGTAGGTCGATGTGCAATCAAAGCAGCTTTTTTTCCCCCAGCGGCAAGGAAATGAGGTTGGGAATTTTTTAGGAATGAGGAAAGTGAAGGGGAAAATTATGGTCAAAATGTCTTGTTATTCAAACTTTGATCGCTGAGAAATCCAAGGTCTGAACCCAGTGTGAAGCAAAACAAAGAAAGAAAGAAACAACAGGAAATAGTACTGCTTGGTGTTCTTAGGAAGTGAATTTAGACTGGATAGTATCTTGGAATTAGTATTTTGACCCACTTGAACTGGTTTAATTGTTGAGCTATCAGTCCCAGCATGTGGCTGTGGAAATAGTTTCAGTGAAAAAGATAAATTGTCTCTTACACATTGGCTCAATTAAGCTGCCCAATTCATACTTAGGGTAGATAGATCTATATGATATTCACAGCTGGAAGAGGAAACTTGCTGCCTGGCCCAACTGTGCTGATCTTCCAAAAGACTCATTTTTTTTTTTTACTTGAAAAATACAGAAGAAATATATACATTGGGAAAATGAAACACAAATTGGAGATGTCAAAAGTACTTTAAAATATCCATGTTTGAGAACAGAAGATTAATTACATCAAGGTTCCCCCATGTGTACATGGGCTATGAAACTCACATCCATTCATTTATATCCAACCTTCTCTTTATGTGTTTGCTGTGAGAAACCCTGGTTCAGTCTTGCTTCTCGCAAAGGCACCCAAATGCCCCTAAAAGCCAGTGAACAAGAGTTAACATTGCCAATTGCTTACCCAAGGTTTTGAAGAAACCATGTGATCTATCTGAAAACCATGGTTCTCGGGCTAGAGGAGAACTATTTTTGCAGATGGTTCATTACCCAAACTAGATAACATCAGCAGTGCTGATGATGTCACCTACTTTGGGTAATGAAACATCTGCAGGAAAACAATCAAGCTCAGAGAGGACCAAGGATTCCTCATTTCAGTCTTGAGCTACAAATATTCGTCGTTATCAGCTATTTTTTGCTTTTTGTATCTTGTCAAACCAGTTTTCTCCCCCCCCACATTTTATATTGCTAAAAAGGGGGAAATTGTCTTTTCAGAACCCTCTTGCTAAAGACACATTAAAAAAAAGTCAAAGAACAATACTGTAAGTTTATGCTTAGCTTTTTTGTACAATCCAATACTACTGAATAAAAATTGTCCCTGCCATCTGGTATTGATTCTCACACCATTGTTTTCACATTTCAGATTGTAGGTATTGTATTCCACTTCCCATTACCTCTGAAAATTGCTAGGTCTAATTGACAATATGGCACGCACATTGAGATGTTTTCTTTTATGAAAATGGGCCACTCCTCAGAGATTATTTTGTGTTCTTAACTTTTTTTGTATCCTAGCCTCTCTGTTTGATCAATCTGATTCCCTTTGTTCTAAAAACCATATGCATTTTCAGAACCGATACTTATATACCTTTCAAGGCCCCTGATTGTTTAACAAAAGATGATAAATCTCCGGGGGAACTAAACTGTATCCTGTAGCACACAGGCTAATGAGAAAAATAACTTCAAAATGACAAGCTTTGGTGTGTGATATTCTATCTTCCAGTCTTCAAATTGTAGAGGGAGGGATTAAAAAAAAGAAAAAGAAAACAATGTTCCACTTCAGTAAGACATTAATTACATAAATAATAAACCTGGCATTTGTATTCTCAGGTGAGCTGGGATTTGGAAGAGCTATACTTTTGCTGCTGTGTAATTATTCACCATTGTGGTTGAACAGGAGAAAGTGTAATGTCCATTCTACAAATATAGGAAGAAAATAAAGAAACTTTGAAGCTGTTTTTCTTTCCTGCAAAGTATTTTCTGCAAATCTAACTGGCCCAATTGTACTTTATGCTGTTCATAAGTAATAAGTGTTATGATTTCCTGACATACTGATATGTGCACCTGAAGTTTCTGTAAAAACCCACATTTTGAAAGTTATCCTTGTGAATCATCTTTATGCAGCCAAAGCTTCATCTGGCTTTGATCTTCATTTTTGGGTAGGGCTGACTCAGAAAATGCAGTGCCTATTCCGAAGGCTACACATTCTTCCTGATGTTTTACCTCAAAATGATGATGCTTCTCAGCTTGCACTGATAATTATCTGTGAGGAAGTCAAATATGGCCTGTCTAACAAACTATTAAACTATACCCGACTGTGTAGTTTATGAATGAAGATGGAAACTTGCCATTCTTTTAGAACAAGATTTTCATAAGATTGGGGAAAGGATGTTAAATCGCAAGGTGAGAGGACAGGGTCAACAGAGGTTGGCTATTTTTTTTATGACTTGCAAGCTTTTGTTTTTAGAACTACCCACCTCCATCTTAATCCTCCTCCTGAACCTCCTGAAGGTTGCCTCATTGTAATAAGCTTCAGTTATTCTATACATTTCTGCTTCTGAGTTCTTATGTAGTCTGTACCAGCTCAATATCTAGGGCAGGGGTAGGCAACCTTGGCTCTTTTATGACTCGTGGATTTCAACTCCTAGAATTCCTGAGCCAGCTGTGCTGGCTCAGGAATTCTGGGAGTTGAAGTCCACGAGTCATAAAAGAGCCAAGGTTGCCTACCCCTGATCTAGGGCCTAGTAGGCCTGATCACATTAATCAAGGTTCATCTCTGGAACTCACAGCGTCTATGTGTATTTACTATATATTTAATGTTTATGTATATTTACCATGTAGTATGGCTGTAGTATTATTACTATTTATCCTTCTTGTTATCTTTCTTACCTTCCCCTCTTATTGGTTTTATTACTATTATGATTATCATTAGATTGCTGCTCTGCATGTACACTGAGAGCTTCTGCACTGGAGACAAATTCCTTGTGTGTATAATCATTCTTGGGCAAATAAAGTACTAAATTCAATTTAATTCAAAGCATGACTAATATAAGCATTTGAGCTTTTAGAGTTGAGATTTTTTTTCCCAATCATCAATGATAATTTCAGTAACATATTTTTGAGATCATGAGAGTGTTGCAGAGGCTAATACATAGAATCACATGAATGTGCATGTATATACATGCAAAATATTTACTGGTTGCCTTTCCTCATAACTACTGTGACTGTTCTTAGCTTGCCCTACACAAGTACTAAAGAACCCCAGTTGGAATGTACCTTATCAATTGCCTTCAATTCTTCTAAGGAAGTAAGTTGTACACGGAATGATGCATCAGGTGACGAAGTTACAGGAAACACCAGTTTACACATTCTTTAAATTGGTCTTCTATTTATATTTTTTGTCAATTCATGACATTTATGGTAGCATTCAATGTATGAACTTAACCCTTGCTGCTTCTGACTCCTCACAAGCAGCCAAGAACAGATTGGCCATGACGTAAAGTTAATTGCGATTATCTCTTTATGACCTGGAGTGATTCAACTATGTCTAAAAAAATGAGAAAGAAACACTTAATTTTTCCACACAATTCTATTGTTTGAATAATTTATGCCCAGTCTGTAATATCTAGAAAAGTGCTAGAATACATAACATGTCAGCTGTAGAGATTATTGGATGAAATACATTGTCTATCAAGTGGGGATATTGTCCATGCAACAACAACAAATTTTAAGAGCTTTTGAGTAGTCTTTTAGTAAGATCTAATACTATTTTCTTTCTCAAGCAATTTTGCATTACTAAAAGTGTGTCAGAAGGAGAGAAAAATGAGGATTTTGATCACTTCTGGCTTTGATTCTTTCCATCACTTATTTTATTCCAACTAAAAGTAAAAATTAAAAAAAGAATCCTCAGATTGATCTAGATTTTGCAATAATGGTGTGACATATTTGAAGGCATCAGGTTGGAATAGATAATGAATGGATTCTCTTTTCAACTTATTGTGTTTTGAACAGAAATATACAGAATTAACTTTTTAATCAGATCAAATGGGCTAAAAATGAAAAAAAAGGCAATCCAAAAAATGATACTTGGCACTCTCAAAGATCCTCAAACCATCTGCCTACAATCACATATTTAAAAAGCTAATTCATAACAAAATGTGTTTTGAAATAGAAAAAATTCTCTCCTTTGCAGACGTTAACTTTCTTTGGAATCTACAGCTAGATTCCCCCCCACCCAATTTTTCTTTATGACTTTGCTAATTGAGATAACCAGATATGGGTCCATGAGTTCAAATCATCATCAATTAAAATAACCCTTTCTAATCTGAGTGAAAATACACGGTCTTTCAGAAATGTTTGATTTCCTTCAGAACTTCTCATCTGTTTGTCATTTAAAGTTCAGGCCACTTTCCATATTTCTATCAAATGTTTGCCTCACATGAAAGTCTGGCAAAAAGAGTCTGGAGAATAGCATTTTTGAAGTTATAAGTAATCCGGTATTTGTTTGAAATGGACTGATCTAGGTAATAACATATGAGCTAACAAATAAAGCTGAAGGACATATAATGTTTGACTTTTGCTGAAGCACATGCTATGGAGACTGCTAAAATGGCCTCTCTCTGGTGAGTGAAATCTCAACCAACACTCTAGATAGGATTTGAAATACTTATCTTTTAACTTATTCCTTCTCATAGAGTAGGTTCCCATGTTCTCTTCCAGGTGGCCAGTAGAATATCTGAAACTGAAGTAAAGGAGACCCAAAATATAATGAAAAATAAGCCAGTTCACATGAGCACTTGGATAAACTACCAGAACTCAGAGGAGCCTTCTCATAGAGGATAATACATGATGGTTTTCCTCTGAAGACTGCTCATGAGAATGAATGCACTGTGAGATAAGAAGACTAGGATTCATATAATGCTAGAGGTATGGTTAAGGAATAGGTAACCCGTGAAAAAGTCTAAAGTTACAGTTGTCAGGAATCAAACAACTGATTTCAAGGCACCAACATTAATTAAAATAAATAATAACACAGAGTTACATAGACGTTGGTGGGTGAATGAACACAAATCCTTTGGAAACAGACAGCTATGTTGCATAGCTATGTTGACTTCAAAGTATCATAATAGAGTGATTTTTGAACCAAGTGACTGCTCACCATTTTTTTATAATGCTGGGAAAGATGGAAAGAAAGAGAATAAGAGGCAACTAAGCAGCAAAATGGATTGACTCAGGTACAGTGGCAATGAGTTAGGACACTTCAAATAACAGGTGAGGAATTGTCATGGAGAAGATCTACCTATGTTTTTGCTACAAGTTGAAAATTGCTTGATGGTACATAAGCAAGCACACAAGCAACATGGAAGAAGATTGCCCATGAGACTTTGGATACTGAAAATTGACAGTGTGCAATAACAGTTGCATTTAACAGGGTTTTTGTTTCCTCTATCCCCCAATTGTTTAATCTGAGATTGAAAATTCGAAGAATTGTATGATTATAAAACTTGAAGATAGTGTATAATTTATCTTGATGAACTCAGAAACAAAGTAACGAGAAGACTATGAATGCAGCCACTCAGCAAGATATGAGACATTCATTAAAAACACAATGGATTTTGGAAAACAACATTTCCTTTCTCTTGAGTGTCAGGAATCCGCAAAAAAAACCTCTGGCACTCTTGTTATTATCTGATTCTTTACTGATGGAGTGAAGGCATTCATTTTCACAGATAGCCAAATATCCCTGACATATGTTTTCTGAAATATACTTAATTTTTGATATGTCTGAAAACAGCAACTTCCCCAGTCATTCCCTACTTATTCTATGCATAGACTAAGATGATGCTCCCATGCATGTATGCTTGACCTGGCCTGAAGTAGCATGTATTTGGTGATGCAGGACAGATGTAGTTGCTGCAAACAGCTGCAGCTTCCTTAAATTTAATCCTATTTGCATTAAAATAGAAACTAATCTGAGCCAAATACCTAGTCTACATGCAGCCTGGATTTACAGACCTTTTCCTTGAAACTTTTCACCGAGAGCTCTTTAAAAATAGGTGCAGATCATATCTTCACTCTGAATAGCATGATAAGGTTCAGAATTCCTGGAACAAACTGCTGAAAAAGTGACTCTGCCATCGTGTCATCATGGATACAATCTGTTGAAAGAAAGGTCACATCGGTCCAGGGATGGGAGAAGTCACAGAAATGGAGCCCATGGCTGCTTTAAAGGGCATCTTAGGTATCTTAAGGGCTACACCATAGCTTTCATACTTTGCTTCAGCAAGTTGGAGATTCAAGTTTCATTCAAGGAATCGGGTGGCTCTTTTTTAGCCCAGAGGGCAAAGTAAAAATAAACCTTGAGAACTGCCAATGTATTGGATTGGACAGCAATGCCCCTTTCCTAGCCAAAGTTCTTTCACTTCCAGCAGTGTGTTCCCAGATAGGTGAAGCTGAAGTTCACAACTTTCACTTTTACACATTATAGCAATTCACTGGGTCACAGGAGGGAGCAGCCAAAGAATAGTGGAGATGTTGAATCTGAAACCCACTTCATGATACGTAAAGTGAGGACAGCAATGTTAATCCTGTATCACAGACTTAGAAAAAGAATCTCAATGTTCTTCTGTTCTTGTTTCTACTAAAAGTGATCAGAGGAAAGCCTGCTTAACAAAAATTAATTTTCCACATCCTGGTGCCCTCCAGCTGGATTGAACTTCAGTGCTCTATAATTTGCAGCTGACATGGAAATTGAAGTTTAATGTTCTAGTACAGTGGTGGCGAACCTATGGCACGGGTGCCAGAGGCGGCACTCAGAGCCCTCTCTGTGGGCACCTGCGCCATCGCCCCAGTCCTAGGCCTTCAGCTGGGTTTTATAAAACCTTTTTGCTTTAAGCCTCCGCCGCCGTGTGCAAAAAAAAAAAAAGGTTCAATCAGCCAATTTCAATTTTTCGTGGGGAAAAAAAATCTTGCAAAGTTGGAATTGATTGAACTTTTTAATTAATTGTTCTGTCAGGAAATTTCTCCTAAGATCTACAGTAGGTTGCTTCTCTCCTTGATTAGTTTCCATCCATTGCTTCTTGTCCTGACTTCAGGTGCTTTGGAGAATAGCTTGACTCCCTTTTCTTTGTGGCAACCCCTTTGTGGCAACTGCTATTCATGTCATCCCTCGTCCTTCTCTTCATTAAACTAGACATACCCAATTCCAGCAACCGTTCCTTATATGTTTTAGCCTCCAGTCCCCTGATCATCTTTGTTGCTCTTCTCTGCACTATTTCTAGAGTCTCAACATCTTTTTTACATCATGGTGACCAAAACTGGATGCAGTATTCCAAGTGTGGCCTTACCAAGGCATTATAAAGTGGTATTAATACTTCACGTGATCTTGATTCTATCCCTCTGTTAATGCAGCCTAGCACTGTGTTGGCTTTTCCAGAGATCTCACACTATTCAAGAGCAGCCATCAGACGGTGCAAATATCCTCTCTTCTGCTAGGGAAATAATGCTGCAAGGCACACAATGGTCAAAACAAATTGTCCATAAAACTTAACTGGACTCAATTTTCCATGTATTATTGCAGGCAATGATAAAATGTGGAAATGTTATTTTGACTATTTTGTTAAGTGTGTCTCTTCTAAGCAATATGCATCTTCTCCCAAATTAGTCACATATATACAGGCTTTAAAACAGTTCCCTCTGACTCTGCATCCTGTTCTGCTTCTTCTCTTTTAAAGACTTTTCAAGGTTATTGTGATTTCCCATTCTTAGAAGGTGCTACTCACAGAGGCTGGTGGGATGGCTAGCAGGAGAGTCAGATTTTGAATTTGCCTTCTGAAGTTGGAATCCATGTCTAACTTGAGAAGAGAGAAATCCTCTTATTCCATGAATTCTTCCAGGGATCATAAAATTGCAACATAATAAAGCAACATAGATTTTAATTATCAACAATCTGAACAAGTTAAAATAAGTTAAAGCAGTTATTGTTCACCTAGCAGACTGTAAAAATTGCCTTTAAGTTAAATAGCTTGAAACATAAAGTGTGTTATTGGATCAGTGACATAAGATTGTGTGCCTGTGGACAGGAATTGTAATTTCAGTATATTTTTCCTAAAGACTCTTGAAAATAAGCACTAAAAGAACCAAAATTGAATTATCAAGTGAAAACAAATTATACAAAGTCAGGTATGTAGCTGTTTCTAGCCTGTTGCCGCCTTTTAGACACATATGCTTTGTCCAAACTAGTTGAAAAGAGAAATTGAAAACAATCATTCATTTTTATGAATATATACAATGGTACGGTAATCAGGATCATGCAAAATATGATATAAACAAGTTGCAAAATAGGTGTGTAATGTACTAGTTAGCCCATTAAGTTCTAGAACTGTTGATATCCCGTCTTTCCAATGTGTGTGAGAATGGATGTATTTGTGTGTATTCTACACAAGAAAAGCAGACTTCTACTTAATAAAATAAACTTTCTGCATAACCAACTACAAGGAAAAGATAATAGAATAAGGGAAAAGCAGAAATGTCATTGATGGTTTAACTTAATTCTGTTGCTTTCAGATATAGTCTTTATTATTATTTTTTTAAAAAATATTTTCCAGTAATTCTGAATCAGACTTACTGGAAAGAATTTACGGCACTATAGATAATTATAATTACATTCATTTAGGTTTAACTTTAATCTGTATACACATTTAGAGAGGAAAAGAAATTAATTTTTTTCATTTATTTGAGAGATAATATACAAGGTTATCTGTAGAACCAGAAGCAATAAACATACATGAACATTTTTTTTCTTGTGTAATGCCTGGGAAAAAAGAAGCCTACCATGAGGAACAGACTTCACATTTTCTTAAGAACTGCTTTCTTTGCAGATGAAATGTTTTATAATATAGCCAAGTCTACAGATAGATTATTAATGTTGCATGGAGGAATGGAGGAGCCAGATACAGACACACTAGCAGATTAACAGAAGACACTGCCAGAAATTCATCAATGTCAGACATAATTAATTACAACTTTCCATTGACCGATATAGTTCTGTTTATCAGACGGGGTTCCTGGAATTACAAATGCTTGCAGAGTATTCAAGCAAGGTTTTTGTTAATCCACTTGTTTGTCATTTGTCTCTTTCAATTATTTGCCTGCCCTCATATTAGGTTACTTTGCAAATATATTAATGCTAAGTAATATTTGGAATTCTGTCTCTAATAAGACAAGTCTATTTTATACATAGAGGAACAGGAAAATTTTATTTTATGAATTATGAGGAATTGAACAAGTGTTTGGAGCTATCTGCAAAGGTCTTCTTTTCATTCATTCTGGTGCAGGCACAAGGTCTGTTCTCTTGCAGGGTATATGTTTGTCAGAATAAATTGGTACATACCAGAAAAGGAGGCATTATTGAATCCCAGAGTTCTTGCTCTCTTCTTTGAATGTGCATCAATTAAAGATGTAAGAAAAAGAGTAGTATCTGCTATAGTATATCCTGTATGTTTTCTTTCTTGGGAATCATAATTAAGGAATTACAACTGTAATAAATCAGGTCACATAGGGATGAGATCTTCAACTATAGGAAGGCCCGATTCTAGGTGAAAGTTCATGGGGGGGGGGAGAATAGCAATAGCAATAACACTTAGACTTATATATACTGCTCCATAGCGCTTTACAACCCTCTCTAAGCGGTTTACAGAGTCAGCCTATTGCCCCCAACAATCTAGGTCCTCATTTTAATGGACCTCGGAAGGCTGGAAGGTTAAGTCAATCTTGAGCCAGTCAGAATTGAACTCCTGGCTGTGGGCGGTGAGTTAACCTGCAGTAATGCATTCTAACAACTGCACCACCACAGCTCTAATAGAAAGATCAGCAATGGAACCAATCATTCAATGAGGTAATAGGCATTCTTGTTTGGATGTGTTAAAGGGATGACTATATAGCCATCTGTCATGTTGCTTTAATATCAATGTCTGTACTAAGGTCTTTCCCAATTTGCTGAATTAAAATGCTATCCAGCCAACTTTGAGTCAGTAGAATACTATATTGGCGTGAAATTGACTGACCAGCAGGTTACTTTTTAAAAATCTTTCACATGATGCTTTATGTAAGTTGTTAGGGAGACAGCTGTATGTTCAGGGATGAGAGAACAGGAAACATGCCCTCATCAGCCCAAGACAACCAATAGGGATGGCCATAAATTGATCCACTTTGGGTCACTTGACTTCTCCTCTGACATAACTTGTGATGAACAAATGTTACATACTTGTGGCTGTGTTGCCTGATGTTAGCTTACAGAGTAAAGTATAGCTAGAAATGACTTAAGTCTGTCTCTCTTACAAACATAAAAATGATTTGAGACATGGGTGAATGAATAGATTTAGTTTGGCTTGTTTGACTTCTCACTTCGTTTTTCTTCAGGTTTTTTTTAAATTTCTCATTTTTTTTATGCATCATCATTACATATTTCAGACTCTGACCAACAACTGCTGCATTTAAAACTCAACAGTACCCAAGAAGATGCTTCTCCAAATTGTAGTTTAGACCAGAGGTCCCCAACCTTTTGGGCACCAGGGACCGGTTACCTGGAGAGACGTTTTTCCATGGACAGGACGGGGCGTGGTTTTATGTGCTGCCTGCATCTCACAGATGGGGCTTTGCTTTGCATGATGGTTGCTGGCATGCCCCGGACCAGGGGTTGGGGTCCCCTGATTTAGACAAGATAGCCAAGTTGTCATATAGTCCTAGTTGAGCCTAGAAAGCAATTGCACTTGAGCTTTAGTTGAAAACTGCTTAACCGAAGGAGATGTTTCCTTGTTCCTCAAGCAAAATAATAAGCTTGGATGACTAATGCTGATCTCGGTGCATTCTGGAATATAATATTCAGATGAATAGTTTGGCTTCCAAAATCTTTAAAAACTATCCTTCAATATTTAGAGATCTCAACCTGCTTCATCCAACATTTAGATTCTCTGTCTTGAATGTTTTGAGAAGGTAAAGATCTTGGTCGTGGCAAAGTTTATTATTAGTTCCTCCTCATTACCGTGGCTGACAAGTGATCCCAAAGCTCTTTTAAGACAAACAGAAGTGAAGGACAGAATTACTGAATCATTTTGTTATGCTAATGCCTGCTTTATCATTTAAAAGAAAGGTCTGCATGAAAACATGGGTGCGAAGATACATTTTAATTTGTAATTTCTCTACTTGTCTTGAAACTGTCACATTTACGGTGTATTTGTAAATTGCACTGCAACCTTAGAAAAACGTAATCTTCAAATGAGAGTTAGTCCATACGTTGATTTTTTTTTTTAAAAAAGGGAAATGGTCTTGTCCAGTATTGCTTCCATTAGCAACTACTCAGATCATAATTGTTTTTATCTTTAATACGTATTTTTTCCTAAAGCATCTCACTGTGATTTATACAGGGGATTTCCATTAATTGCCTAAATAGAATTTTCCTTGAGGACTTTAAACTTTCTTGTGGTGTTGTTTTTAAGCTAACTGTCATAAAAGGATTGCTTGTTTATTCTTAGTTGTGTTTTCTCTCTTTATTATTTTAGAGTTTCATTTCATGTCCTCGCTTCCTGCTTTGAAACAAGCCCCATGATAAGAGTGACTTCACAATGTCTTTCCTTGGAATATAATGATAACTTAGGAAGCCAGAAATGAAACAAACTGCTTGAGATAGACCTACATGCAAGTCTTGGCCAGAATTCTGTTTTCTGCTTCCTCAATCCCATCTCCCATCCCACATGGGAATTTCACCCAAATGTTCAACTAGTTTGAATTTTTTTTTTTTTAATCAGGCTAAACAAGCATGGCTAAGAAATATTTGGCAAAACATTTATTAACGTATAAGATATAGTCTAAAGAAAAGACTAGTGTAGAAGAAAGGAACTCTGTTATTTTATGTGTGTATATGCACACATGTGGCTACATGCACATGCTCACCTTTTAATCAATGTTAATGCCAGGTGACTGCCTGGACAAGTCCCTGCAGTTTTCTTTGCAAAGTTTTTCAAAAGTAGTTTTCCATTGCCTGATTTTTAGGGCTGAGAGAGAGTGATGGGCACAAGGTCATCCAGCCGGCCTCATGCCTATGGCAGGATTAGAACTCACAATCTCCTGGTTTTTAGCGTGATGCCTTAACCATTACAGTATACAAAAACTGTCTCTGTCTTATTTTGCTATTAGACTATCATGTTTGTCTTGACCTACAAATTTTGCAATGCAAATAGGAGGTGCAAAACCTCAACAGTGCCACTGATTGCAGAAAACTTTGGGATACATTGAATCCTTTCATGATGGCAATTATCTTCCCAAATGTTCAAATTTTGACCAAGCAAACCACATTAAAGAATTACATCCTATGCAAGTTACCACAATATCCTCCACCTCAATATATGCATACTTTGGAAGACGTATTATCACAGAGCATATGCAAAAATAAACTCGCTAAAAAGTATGGTTTTTATTATGTGAAAAGGCACATACAGAAAACAAGGGAAATTATTTTCTGGTAACAGGCCAGAAGAATAACATGAAGCCCAATTAGCAACCTTTGTCCTACAGCAGATGATAACCGTACAGACCTTTTCCACCATTCTGCATTATATGCTTCAGTATGGAAGAGCACTTCATATTCCTACAATTCAGAGCTATTGTATTGCATACTACAGCAGTGATGGCGAACCTTTTAGAGACCGAGTGCCCAAACTGCAACCCAAAACCCACTTATGCATCGCCGAGTGCCGGGTGGGTGTGGCCCATTGGGTGGGTGTGGCCCATTGGGTGGGCGTGGCTGTGGTAGTAACAGCAGACTGGGTGGGACTAAAAAGTTCAACCAATCAATTCCAACTTTGCAAGATCTTTTTTTCCCCCACGAAAAGTTGAAATTGACTGATTGATTGAACCTTTTTTTTTTGCACACGGCGGTGGAGGCCTAAAGCAAAAAGGTTTTATAAAACCCAGCTGAAGGCCTAGGACTGGCTCGACAGCGTGTGTGCCCACTGAGAGGGCTCTGAGTGCCACCTCTGGCACCCGTGCCATAGGTTTGCCACCACTGGGTTAGGCCATGTTTCCTCTTGCTGAATGTTTTCCTTGTGAAGATGACAGGCTGCAATGACAGCCACCTGATCTACAAACGCTTCATGTTATATCAGTAGCAAAATCAGGTCATCAGCAATGGATGGGATCACAGTGATGGTTATTGGCCATTTCAGACTATGGCAAGAATTCTCCCCCCTGGGCCCTGTTCATCCCTGGGGGTCAGCCCTGTTCGGTTATTGCCTCCCTAGAGAATGTAACGTAAGACTCCTCAGCTGGCAGAGTTTTAACTCTATGCCCCTTATAAGTTTAGCCTGGGGCTGAAATAGCATAGTTGTGGAATGAAGTATTTAATGCTCCCATTACCACTGTGAAGAGCCCAGAAAATCTGAAAAGCCCAGAAAATCTGAAAATCTACATATTTTGCCTATGTGAAAATAGGAATGGAAGAAGGGAGAAATCCTTGGTAGAAGTGCTAATTATGACTCAGCTTCCTTTGTAAGAACAACAGCACTTAGGCTTATATACCACTTTACAGCCCTCTCTAAATGGGCCTATGGGCCCCAACAATCTGGGTCCTCATTTTACCTACCTCAGAAGGATGGAAGGCTGAGTCAATCTTGAGTCCTGTCAGGATCGAACTCCTAGCAGTTGGCAGAATTAGCCTGTGATTACTGCTTTCTAACCACTACACCACCATGGTCTTCTTGTAATTCCAATACACCCAATCATCCAGCCCTCTATCCATCTATCTGCTCTAGAAACAGCTCAAAGTAGTTGCATTCCCACAGGTGTCTGGCCCTTACTGACTGGCTGTAGGTGGGTTGTGACAATGTTTTTATTCTGATGTGTGTTTCGTTTGTTTATTTAGTGGTACTTACAACCCATCCCAATCACAGATACACATTCTATATACTATGTTAAACAATAATTTTTGCTGCCAGTTTAAACACTTAATAGCTTGGAGCTGGGTGGGATTGTCATCCGGCAATATGTTCTAGAAGGTCTAAGTCTCTCCAGATTGACTACAGAATACTGGGGTCAAAAGGCCCATAACAGTAATGGAAAGGCATTTTCCTTCCTTTGGCCTTATACCCATGATCCTGGTGAAGGAGAGGAAAAGAAGGTGGTGACCTTCATCCTGGTCTATCCTGGTTTGTAGAGGCAAACCCAGGGTGAGAGGGAGCTTATCATAGCCAGTGAGATACATACATAGACAGATGCTCATTTTATAATTTTTGTTTTGCATATGTACAGTAATGGTGCTTATCCCTAAAGAAATGTGTTTTTAGCATCAGGTCAGCACAAGTCAATTCCATTTTGACATGATTCGTATTGACATATTCCTATTTGACACAGTTTCAGTCTGAAACTGTTCATGGACTGAAATAAAAAGTTGGCTAGCTCTCATGCAACCAAAAAGTTGTTTTGCTCTCATGCCACAGAAAACTAGTAACGTTTCTAAAATCAATGGGTTGAAGGGAAATTAAAGAAAAAAAATTATTTAGTCAGAATGGTGGAGTGTTTAAGGTCCTGGTTTAGAAACCAGGAGGCTGTGAGTTCTTGGCCTGTCTGAGGCATGAAAGCCAGCTGGGTGACCTTGGGCCAGTCACCCAACTCACCCACAAGGGTTGCTAAATCCAGTCTAAATTTCTAGCTGACTATGCAACCAACCATAATAATACCGGTAATAATACAAGCAATGGCCTAACAAAATAGCAACAACTCTGCACTGGACTGTCTCTAAGAAACACCATTTGCCTACAAGTAGGAACTGGTGCTTCCCAAAATAGACAAAATAATAATAAATAAAGAAATTGAGACTAAATAAAGGGTTCTGAGACTTCAGGATTCAAACAGACAAGAGTCTTCCATACAACACCCCAGACTTAACAATGGTCATGTAGGAAAGTAAAAAAAAAGTCATAATAATTTGTGTGCTACACAGCTCTAACATACGTAGCAAGTCATGGAGCCTCCAATCTAATAAAGTGATTAAGTATTATTTAGTTCCATTGTTGTGCCAAAGGACAGGAAAAAACTATGCAAGTCTTTGCCCTTTGATGAACTATTGTTCTCTCCCAAGCCCTTCTTCCCAAGTTCTTTCTAAGGCTTCCAAAGATGTGATCATTTGGCTCTACAAGAAGAAAGAGGATCATTCTGTTCTCATGGAAGCTGAGTTTCTTATATTTTAAAACTGGAAACCATACACACAACAGGCAAAAGTCCTCACATGCTAGCTTTTGGCAATAAGAGACCCTTCTTATTTCCTTCTGTTTGAACATTGCATTTCCTTTATCTTTGTCCTCCCCATCATATTTGGCTCAGTTGCCAGTTTTTAGATTTGCTGTCTAGACAGTCTTATCAGAGACAGAAGACTTCCCTCTTCCTGCGGCATCAGATATAAAACTATTTTGCAACAACTATTCAAGTTTGCATGTGGGGTTGACCGTACAGAACATTCCTAGCCTTGGCCTCCCAATTTAAAAGAGGCCACACTTCAAACAGTCTCTGTAGAGAAGCTCAGGGTGCATTCTGTTCCATGTTATTGGGATGTTTAAAATGCTGTTTACGTGGCATAATGATTTGGCTTGAACCCCGAGAGTTTAATTAGAAGACAGGGAGGGGAGAGTCGTGTTCTTCCATGTAGCCCCATAAAGTACTGGTTGAATGGAGATGCAGACAGAAAGGCATATCTGAAGGACAGTCTGAAAGAGGAATAACCTCTGTGGACTGCAGTATTTCAGCCAGGGAGACAGGGGAATTGGTCAGTATGGGAAATTCTCATCACATGATAATCTGCAATGTGGCCAAAGACAGGGATAATTTAAGGGGATTAATTGCTCTGATCCTACTGCTCCTTTTGAAAAACAAGAAGACTAGACGAGGATAGGATTTTATTGTACAAATTGGTTGTAACTAACCGGGAGTAATGCAGAAATCCTATTTAAGAGAAAGATTTTTTTTCAGTTGTACAGTTCATGTTAGGATACTTGACCCTCCTTGTCCATTCCAATGAATATACATCAATTTTCCATCACAGGATTCAGCAGCCTACCAAGATATTTCTTCCCAGACCAAGCAAGCTGTGTAACTTAACAGCTCTCTTTCTGGGACACCAAAGTTTCACTACACAGCAGACGTTTCAAAAGTTCCAATTCAACGTGCCAGCAGCAGCAATGTTCACAGATAAAACAGCGCTTGTTGAAGCAGTCCAAGAGTCACGTGAAAAGGTACTCCTGAGTATGTAAACTGAATCTTCTCCTGTGTTCCACCTTCCTTCTCTAGTTCCAGCATCTCAAGAAGTTTCTTTCTAGTCCTTCTCCAACATTGAATGTGAGTCCAATGAGAAGAAAGGTATCAAGTGGCCTGGAGTTTAAAATCAGACTGTATCCCTTTTTATTATTGTTGTTGCTATCATTGCCATCATTTGTATGATTCCCTTTCTCCAGAGAATACTCAATGATAATAACAGAGTAATCAATCACAGCAAATTACAACACTAAATTAATAGTATTCAATATATACTAAAATGAAATCCCTCCATAGCTATATGGCACAAAAAAAGAACCAAGGCAAAAGAACCAAAGCTTGGGTGGTGTGTCCTAAACAATTTATGAAACTGAATTACTGAAGGCATTAAATACATTTCAAAAGACAGGGAGCTCCAAGGCAGAACTAAGAAGCCCTCATTTTGATATTGGAAGCATTGCCCATCAGTATCCCATAAACAAACCATCCTACTTGTGCTATTTGAGATGACCTTTATTGTAATTTTTTTTTACTGTAGGCACACTGGGACACATTAAAAATGAAATTCTTTTGCCTGGTCTCAAAAGTGTACACATTCATAATACACATATAAACATGCTATATTCCTACATATGTATATACCTACACCCTTACATATAAATACATATAAATATTAATCACTGTCCGTCTTGAATACATAGCGGAAAGAGGAAGCTTGAGAAAGACCTCCTTACCATTCAGGAGCCCATTTATTCCATAATTCTCTAAGGGCATAACAGTCCCACACCCTTACAGGCCTGGTTGGTCACAATCACTTCAAATTTGATTCGGGAATTGTCCTTCAGTGACAAATATAAATCCCTCCTGCTACTGGGTTATTCCAAATCCAATTTATAACAAAAACAAGGTCAGCAATGTGATAGGTCTCATGTGCTGAATCCATAATATATCTGGGAGAGGTAGATATCCATGAATGCCAGAGCCATTTTTCTCAAGTCATCTTCAGCAGAACACCAAAGAATCTAGAAGCATTCCATTTTGCTCTCAAGATTAATTCCTGCAGGTCTATCAGAGACAACATTCAGCCACTAGATTAGCAACATCCAAATACAATTCTTATTCTCTTTCTCCAGGCCCACCCCAGGAACAAATACTTCCTGACAGGAATACAGAAACTTTACACACAATTTCAGTACCCTCAACTCTCCTGTATAAGACTTACCCCAAATGCAAAACTGGTCCCTTATGTCTCCAAGGAAAAAGCTAGTCTCACTCTCTTGCTAAGATTTTCCGTACATTAATATCCAATGAAAGGCAAGGATTTTGAAAAGTCCACTAAGAAGGCCACTAATGTAAATCCTTCAAGTCAGTCTTCTGAGGGTAATCAGGATGTAATCCTAAATTGACAGTTTTGTATTCAATAGTGACTTTAAGCTAGGTAAAAGAACTGTTTTCATAAAAGTCCAGATACCCAGTTGTTGCTCAGTCCAGTTATTTGTTATAGCTCTTTAGTCCATATTCTATGATGTATAGAATAGAATAGAATAGAATAGAATAGAATAGAATAGAACAGGCATGTCAAACTCGCGACGTCACGTGACATCGCACAACGTATCGGGCCGGTTTTGCCATTGCTTGCAATGGGGTGGGCGCAGCTTCCACGTGACGCGTTTGGCCCATGGGCCGGCAGTTTGACACCCCTGGAATAGAATAAACAGAGTTGGAAGTGACCTTGGAGGTTTTCTAGTCCAACCCCCTTCTTAGGCAGGAAACCCTATACCATTTCAGACAAATGGTTGTCCAATATCTTCTTAAAAACTTCCAGTGTTGGAGCATTCAAAACTTCTGGAGGCAAGTTGTTCCACTGATTAATGGGCCACACCCACCCGGCACCTGATGATGATAAGTGGGTTTTGGGTTGCAGTTTGGGCACTCGGTCTCTAAAAGGTTCGCCATCACTGGCCTAACCTGCTAGTGGGAAAATGATCTATGTTGCATTTAAAAATATTTGCTTTAATCCAAACAACTTTAAATAAGAATAAAAAAAAATCAGCTTCATCAACCTAGCCAGGATAGATCCCGTTTTATTTTGGTTTATTATTATGTTGCAATCTTGACCAATTTGTTGTTGATCTCTAAATGTCTGGTCCCAATAGAAGCATTTGGAATTGTTGTGGCTATTAACTCTAAGATAGTCTTTTTCAAGTTGTTGTCTTAAGCTAACTGCAACATTCACTCAAGCATATCGTAACAGCCAAGAGCATTCCTTGGGAAAGTCTAATATGTCTGCAAATTGAAGCAAAAAAGACTGTGATTAAGTGGGATTATAAAAGTCAAACAGGCTGGAGGTGCCTAAGATTTTTTTTTCTTTGTGTAAAAAAATAAAAGAGGCCAAGTAAAGTCTGGTATCTGATGCAGATTGCAGTGCTATGCTTAAAAATGCCGAGTTGGCAAACTGTCTAGATATTTTCTCTAGGAGCAACTCTTCCTTGTAAAATAGAGGTGTTTAACTCTCTTTTTTTGGGGGGGGGGGAAACCATCCTTCACATATTAGCATTCACCTGCTGCTACTAGTATACATTGCAACAATGCTGGCCTGGAGCCTGGAATTCCCCTGTGCCCCCCCCCCCAAAAAAGAGCTCTCAAAGTGGCCATGGTTTTGCTAATTACCAAAGCCAACTGTTGTCTGGCTGGCTAGCCTCTGTTAACACATTTTCCTTTCTTTGAATGCCATTGCTAGCCGAACATACTGTTATTATGCTAATAAGCGCTGGCCTTGCCACATGATAACATATGTGAGATGTGCTGCTTCCTCTAATTGCTTCATTCTAGTCTTATTGGTCTGTGTGCAATATTTATAAGCTTATATTTCCCCGCTGCAGAAAGGTCAGCGTGCTTCACGTAATTGCAATATGCACATCACAAAGGAAGCGATGGAGCTGGGGAGGTCTGAACATGGCATTGGGGCGGAGAGGCTGTTGGATGTCTCAGACTGCCTTGGAAATGGCATCCCAAGAGGGCCTTAAGGAAGATTCAGAGCTCTCCAGCTAGGTGGCTGATGACTAAGCAGGGGGGAGGAATGCAGTCAAAGGAAGAGGTTGCTCCGGGTCCACTTTTAGGCAAAGGAATCATATGGAAGGCAGCCGTCTGTTAAGTAGGAACTAAATTATTCTGTCTGCAAAGTAGAGAGATTAATGATCTTGGCTTGATGGGTTCTGATGGGCAGTTGATCTTCAATGCATTTGGAAAGCAGCTCATACTTTTCTGCCAGAGTAGAACCTGGTCCTGGAAGCATTGCCAAGATAGAGAGGGGGAAAAAAACAAGGATAAACAGGAGCGGAAATCGCTTTTGGGAATTTTGCAATGCTTTTTTTCAATATTAACTTTCAGCGGCTCCTGTCACTCACTCTCCTACTACTTGGTGCAGAAGACTGACACTATTCAGGGGCAACAGACATCTGATTCTAAGTCAATCATGAGTTTCAAGTTCATTTTCATTCAAATGATATCGAGCCTTCACCAAAATACAAGAAAGAATTGTGGCCAAGCCGTTTGGGTGTGTGTGTGTGTGTGCGCCTTTGTTTCCTGCAACTGTTGAGAACGGGTTGAAAGAACAGCACACGGCTCTTTTTTATATCATAAATAACAAAGGGGTTGAATACTTCGGGGAGTTTCTTCTCTACCGCCAGAAGAACTTGGCCAGCTTTGATGTATGTGTGAGTGTGTGCACATGTGCATGTGTGTGTGTGTACCATTTGCTGTACGGCCTCAAGCAGTAAAATATCTTGGGCTGGGTCCGATGGGAAGATGATGCTAATATTTCCTTTTTGCACATTATTTGGAAAGCATAAAAAGAAGCATTCCATCCTTGTACAGCATGTTCCTTGCCTGTAACATAAAAAAGGCACTCAGAGGAGAATGTGATGGTGAGCAGGGCCCGAAAAGTACAACATATAACCCATGTTTTTTGACCCAGGGCATAGCTGTTTAGTAACTCCTAACAAAAATAATGTCACTCTCATCTTTAGCCTTTGCAAATTGCTAAATCCTGGGAGCTATGCATGTCAGCACCAACCCTATGTGAATGGCCACTTTATCCTAAATCTGATTAGTCATAGCCAAAGGACAAAGCCCCTCAACCTTCCTCCCAATAAGAGTAAAAAAAGAAGGAAAGAACAGCTACTATAGTTGTTTTTCTTCAAAGTGGGGCACATCTGGTTTTCTGATGAGCTCGTTTTGGGGATGATGCTCTAAGACAGGGGTGTCAAACTGATGGACCACAGGCCAGATGCATCACACACAGGCCACGCCCACCCTGGCTCCACAAAGGCAAAAAATGTCGTGATACGTCATGATACATCATGTGACGTGATTGAGTTTGACACCTGTGCTCTAAGATGTAAAAGCCAATGTGTGTACTTTGATCAGATGATGATGACTAATCATTTTTTTTTATAATTTTTTTTTATTTTTCACCATACACCAAAACTACATAAACATAAATCTTTTCTTCTAACAGAACAGTGCTTTACATTTTAAATATTCTTTACATCTTATTTACATTTTATATACATCAATAATTATCTTTTTTTCTTTCTCTGTTCTAGCCAATTATAACATTTATTCCAAATTTCATAAAATTCTGACGTCTCCTTATCTTTTAGTTCTAACGTAAGTTTGTTCATTTCTGCGCATTCCAAAATTTTATACATAATCATATCATTTGTGGGAATATTTTCACTTTTCCAACATTGCACATATGCTGTACGAGCTGCAGTCAATATGTGTATAATGATGTGTTGGAGTTGTTTTTCCATCTTTAAATTTATTATGCCCAAAAGAAATATTTCTGGTTTGAAATCCATTTGTATCTCAGTTATCTCCTGTATCCAATCTCTTATCCGTTCCCAATAATTTTTTACTTTGGGGCACAGCCACCACATGTGATAAAATGTTCCTTCTTTAATTTTACATTTCCAACACTTCGGGTCTATGTTTTTATACATTTTGGCCAATCTCGCCGGTGTTAAATGCCATCTGTAAATCATTTTATATTGATTCTCTCTATATGCAGTTGATAGTGTCAATTTGCAATTTCTGTTCCATAATCTTTCCCATTCCTCTAAATTTATATTTCTCCCCACATTTCGTGCCCACGCTATCATTGGCCCCTTCACTATTTCTTCTTCTAACTCTATCTCTAATAGGTATTTATAAATTTTTGATAATAGTTTTCCTTCCTTACTTATTAGAATTTTATCAAGTTGGTGTGGGGTCTGACTAATTTCATATTCTTGCCTATCCCTGTTATGTCTAGACTGAGTTTGTAAATATGGCCACCAATCTATGAGTATTCTTTGTTCCTCCAATTCTTCTCTTGACTTGAGATTTCCTCGGTTATCCAGTAATTCTTTATACCTAAACATCTTTTTTCTCTCTAATGTATTGGGATGAATCACTGCCTCCATCGGCGAGAACCAATTTGGAATTTTCCCATAGTGTCTTTTTTTTTTATTTTTTCCCATATCCCGATCAATGCTCCTCTTATCTGATGCTGCTGGAAATATGTTGATGTTTTCTTCTGGTTCGTCCATAAAAATGCATGCCAACCTATTCTTGAGCATTTTACTGAAATTGTCTTCTCCTTTGAAGAAACCACTCAAAAGCAGTTTCTTTTGCATCAGACTGAAGGCAAATAAGGTTGCACTCAAAGGGCTGAATGCAATTAAAAAAAAATAGGATAAATGTTTGGCACAAGGCTGATATGAAGACAATTCACAGCCAAGAAAAAGAACCCAAGCCAGTGAAAGGCTTAATGAACTGTATCTTCATTATAGTATGCACATACATTTTTTACATATAGATCTGATTTGGCTTATATAAAAGGACGTGTCAAATTAATCCAAAGGAAGGCAGAAATGGTTGCCAGGGCATTCCCAGAGGCCTCCCCTGACTTTCCCTTTCCAAGATGATGCTTTGACTAGATTGTGATTTCATAAGTTGATGGCATGTTAATCTTCTCCCCCACTCAGTGGCACATAACCGTCNATTTTTTACATATAGATCTGATTTGGCTTATATAAAAGGACGTGTCAAATTAATCCAAAGGAAGGCAGAAATGGTTGCCAGGGCATTCCCAGAGGCCTCCCCTGACTTTCCCTTTCCAAGATGATGCTTTGACTAGATTGTGATTTCATAAGTTGATGGCATGTTAATCTTCTCCCCCACTCAGTGGCACATAACCGTCAGTTTCTTGCTTTGACTGATCAGGCTATGGCAAACAGTGCAACAGGGTGGCTGATTGAATTTGGATCTGGCTGTATAATGACAGCTATGTTTTAATTTTGGTTTGGGGGTTGGTTGTTTCTTCCTTCCTCCCGCTCTCTCTCTCTTTATCCATTCTCTTAATCTGACAGATTTTATACGTGAAGCATTTTTACATTTTTGTGACTTCTCCACTGGACCGTTAAAATAACAGCACTCAGAGCCAATGTCTAGATTTGCATAGCTCATACGTTTGTTTCCTGGAGTTCCCTGGGGCTTCCTTGCTAGTAGCTACACTGAAGATTGCAGTTGTGGTCCAAATTTCATTTCCATAAAGTGCTGAGTGGTAATTGCCAAACATTTGTTCCCCAAGCCACAAGTGGTTTGATAGTTGCACATGTGAAGAAGGAGTCTGTGAAATAGCAAAAACTATTGAAACAGTGAACTCTACGTCATTGTGGTGTGGTGTGGTTTGTTGAACTCAGTGGTCCAGGAGATTGTTTCACTATGAAGTTTATTAGATCAACTTCAGCTACTTTCCCATGTTACTCTAAGCCAGCGGTTTCAAACCTTTTCTATACCCCGCACCCCTAGAATGCTTCTGATATATTCTTGCACCCCTTACAAAAGTTCAAACTAACGGCAACGAATTTTGCATACACACTACAATTTTGAAACTTCTAAAGCCAAGTTTTTGCACTCCCTGGAATATAGTCTCACACCCCCTAGTTGGGAACCTCTGCTCTAAGCTATGAGTGGACCCTGTCTAAGCTTATGTTACTCAGACTGCATAAGACTCTCAACCTACTTTTTAACCCTCTTCCCTCCTCTCCAGGCAGAAAAGCAATTCAGACTCTTGGTAAGAACTCTTTATCCTTCTCTGTAGCTCAGGGAGGGAGGAAGTAAAAGAAGTAGTTGTTAGAAAGAGAAGAAAAATAAATCAGCAAGAAAGTACAGTATATCTCCATTTACTTTGGTATGGCTCTATCTACTGCTTGCTTCCACTTTGTCAGCTATGCATCCCAAGGAAGTTATCCTTGAGAGAATGTGCTCTTTGGCAGGAAAAAGGTGCAATCCCCTTCCCTAAGCCATGATTTCTTTTAAACATAGTGTATTAAATAAGCTACAGTGTGCTTGCACATCACTGTGAGCCATAAACTGTAATTGCGACTGCAGTGACTATTGTGCTACACAGACACCACGTAATCAGTGGAACAGCCTGCCTCCAGAAGCTGTGAATGCTGTGAATTTAAAAAAAACCCCAATAGTGGAGAAAACTATCATTCCCAGGCACCCAGTGGTATTTTAATGGCACCACCATCACCAGAGAAAAATCAGGAAATGATTCTGCAAAACATCGAGGCATTTTTGCAAAGATTAGAGCATGGGCGATAAATGCCACTTCTTTAAATCTAGTGTTACGTATTGCATACAGATAGTCCTTGACTTACGACCATTTGTTTAGCGACTGCTCGAAGTTACAATGGCACTGAAAGAAAAGGGAGTTGCAACTGATCCTCACACTTACGACTGTTGCAGCATCCCCATCATCATGGGTGCTTGGCAAATGGCATGTGCTTACAATGGGTGCAGTGCGTCAGAATCATGTGGCCACCATTTGCAACCTTCTTGGTTGGCTTCTGACAAGCAAATTCAACAGAAGACACCAGAATTTGCTTAATGACCATGTGATTCCATCAGCTGAGGTTATTTGCTTAACAACTCTGCACAAAAGATCATAAAATCAGGCGCAACTCACTCAACAACTACGTCTCAGCTGTGGTCATAAATCAAGGACTACCTGTATACACCCGATGCACAAAGCCTACCAAAGTGAACAAAGAAAATTCATTCAGTTGCGAGTACACACTCACACTGGGGACACTGCTTTTTTCCTTGTTAGGCTTATCATTTATTATCATAATTAATTCCTGGCGAATTTGACCACTGCAGTTCACCCCTTGAACACTTGACTACAGGTAGGTAGTGGGCACGATGGTGGATACAACATGCAAAAAACTTTTCAAAAAGGCAAATTGTGAGAATTCACACATTATAGCCCACACTTGTCAGTGAAACAAGCTTTCTGATGCATTGGGATTGCAGGGTTAAGAAATTAAGAAAGAGAATAGTGAACACCCACATGATTTTGAATCATGCTCATAGCTGAAGATAAAAGCTATGATAAATAGGGAAGCACTAAGCTTGTTTGGGAGGTCAAAAGCTGCTATTGGTATATGCATAGTGGAGTGGTTATCTTTATCGCTGACCATCAAACACCATTGTCAGTCTTCAGTCCTCAGAAAGGGCTTCCACTTAAATCAGCTACTTGAATGCAGAGATTGCCTTTGTTCCAATAAAGGAGAATATTTGTAGCTCAGGGTTGAAATGAAGGGTCCTTGGTGCTTTCTGCTTTCTACCTAGTTTGGTCAATAAAACATCTGCACGAAAACAACCCAGCTCAGAGAGCACCAAGGACCCCTCATTGCCTTCATTCCTTGGAAGATATATACAAAGTGATCCAAAATAGCATATAATCGTAAAATAAACATAGATGGTCTTGTTTATTTCTATAGGGTAGAAAAATCAGAAAAAAATCGACATTAGATGGAACTTAGTTTGATATGTGTTCTTTCGTGGAGACAAGAGTCTTCCTTTTATAGCTGAGGTTATTAAAATCAGAGTTTTTCAAACTTGGTGACTTTAGGATGTGTGGACTTCAATTCCCCAAATTTCTCACCCAGAGTGATGAATTATCTTGGACTGCCTGTAAACATTATAATTCTTACAGCTTCACTGAAGGTTATTCTGCTGGAAGCTTTTTGTTTTTTCAATAGCAAAAGAAAATATGAAAGAAAATACTCCTAAGTTGAAAGAAAGTCTTTTATTTGTTAAGTAGAAACGGCATAACAGAGTATCTAAAGGAACTTTTTTTCACCTACCGGTATATTGCAACCATGCAGGTCACATAGATCTTAATCAGAGGCCCTTCTACAGATTTCCTACCTCATGAACTAAGGCAAATGACTGTAAGAGCTGTGACCCATTATAACACATCCCCAGGGAAGTTTGTTTGGCACTTCTCCTGTGGTCCTTTTCATGACCAGCAAAGAGAGTTTCATTTTCATCAGCATCTTAGAGTCTCCTGCATTTAATGCATTCTTAATCTGTTGGGGTTTTTTTTTTTGTGTTATTACTGTTTTGTGTAGTACTGATAGCCCTCTGTTTATTTTTATTCTGTGTTGCATTTACAGTATATCAACTAATCAAGGAGAGAAGCAACCTGGAATTAAGGAGAAACTTCCTGATAGTGAGAACAGTTTGCCTTCAGAAATCAGGGGCGCTCCATCACTGGAGGCTTTTAAGAAGAGACTGGACAGCCACTTGTCTCAAATTGTATAGGGACTCCTGCTTGAGCAAGGGATTGGACTAAAAGACACCCCCCCCAGGACCCTTCCAGCTCTATTCTGATTGATTGTATATGGCATATACAGGTAGGGTTCATTTAGTGACTGAAATTGGTTCCATCAACAACACAGTTGCTAGGTGAAACACGTGACAGAAAGATGCTGCTAGCTGCTTTATCATTCAGATTAAAATCTCTCCAAGAGTTTTCTGTTGCTAACCCCCTTTTCCCTGATTTTTGCTCCCTCGCAGGTAAGAGAGATGGCTTAAACAAGCTGTCTCTTTCTGAACTCCTTTTCTCTGTAGCCCATCCCATCTCTAAAATGTGCTGACCACAAATTAACAGCACTGTGACTTTAATTAGTTGATGAGAACCCTTCAGCAGGCTCCCAGTTGCCTGAAACTGATCAGATCTTAATCAGTTTCACCCCGAAGGCTTTTGTTATTGTGAATGTGTGCTTTGGTCAGAAAATGATTTTTCAAAATTACTGCTTATTACTATCATATTTGCAAACCATTACCAGGGGCACTTGCTAAACAAGGACTATCTGTATTGTGTTTTTATTATGTATGTATGAGAGTGCTGCCCTATGCGCTATATCAGAGGTCCCCAACCTTTTGGGCACCAGGGACCGGTTCTATGGAGAGAGGTTTTTCCGCGGACCAGAAGAGGTGTGGTTTTGTGTACTGCCTGCATCCTGTGGATGGGGCTTTGCTTGTTTGCGTGGACCGGTTTCTGGCATGCCACAGCCCGCTGCTGGTCCATGGACTGGGGGTTTGGGACCCCTGCACTATATAGCATGGGAAGATTTAATGCTAAAGCTATGTAAGGCTGCACATGGTTTGAAAATGATTCAAGGCAAATGTTTCAGACCTCAGTAAATTCAAGAACAGCAACTCTCTGTTACTAATTAAAGCAACTTGATTTTTTTCAGGATTTAACAGAATAACAAAGTTGGAAGGGACCTTGGAGGTCTTCTAGTCCAACCCCCTGCTTACGCAGGAAACTCTACACCATTTCAGACAAATGGTTGTCCAGTCTCTTCTTAAAAACTTACAGTGATGGAGCACCCACAACTTCTGGAGACAGGTTGTTCCACTGATTAATTGTTCTAACCGTTTAGGAAATTTCTCCTTAGTTCTAGGCTGCTTCTCTTTTTGATTAGTTTCCATCCATTGCTTCTTGTCCTGCCTTCAGGTGCTTTGGAGAATAGCTTGACTCACTCTTCTTTGTGGCAACCTCTGAGATATTGGAACACTACTCTCATGTCACCCCTCGTCCTTCTCTTCATTAAACTAGACATATCCAATTCCAGCAACCGTTCTATATATGTTTTAGTCTCCAGTCCCCTAATCATCTTTGTTACTCTTCTCTGTACTCTATCTAGCTCAATTCATGTGAGCTTGAAAAAAAGACGTGACTGCTTTAAGAATCTCATAATCATTCATTATAAAGGGAAATATCCATACTTTTTAAAAAATGTGCAAGTTACTGTATCTCTTAAAGCAGGGTGTCAAACTTGCAATGTCATGTGACGTGTCGCAACGTATCACGACTTTTTTTTCCATTGCCGGCAATGGGGTGGGTGCAGTTTCGGCATGACGCATCCAGCCCGTGGGCCGGCAGTTTGATACCCCTGTCTTAAAGGATAGAATAGGAATGATTGATAGGAATGATTTTGAAAAGAAGCCTGTTTAAATATTATTTACTTATTATTTGAAGACATAATCATTCAACTTTGATGGCATCACATTGTTAATAAATGAATTTTTGACCAGTTGACTCATAAGGCGGCTATGAGAATTAGGAAAGTAAAGCAGGCAGAGTTTTGCAAGAAAATTACTTGCAAGAATCTAGCCAATTCTGCAGTGAGCCTCATGCTGCTGTTTCTTTCTGCTGTGAGGGTGCTGCCATACTGAATTTGTGTTTCAGGAATGTTCATGTATAGCTTTGAAATGGCACCCTCATTTTGCATTCAGGATTGGAGTAAAAAGATTAGAGAACTTGGTTTGTAGTGTAAGTTCAATTGCATGGTATGGACTTGTATCAATCAGAAAGCTTCATTGGCCATGCTGTAAAATGAGTCACATACTGTAGAACATGCTGTAGCAGTTATTAAAAATTCTGAAAAGCCCACAAGACATAATGTTACAGATTCTTTAGAACATGTGGAATCCTATAGCAAATATGCAGATCACAGGGCCAATGATATTGCTAAGCCAAGTGAAGTAACAATCTTACATCAGTAGATATTAGAGGTCTAGTGACTATTCTCTTTTGGCATTTATTTTGTTTCCTATTCCTGTCCTGTGCCTTCTAAATTAGGCTGTTACATTAATTGTGATAGACGATGATGCCAGTAATATTAAACTCAGCATTGAGTAGCTTCAGTACATTGAATGAATCTGTTTTTCACTTCAGGATGTAAAATGACTTGGGCTGAGCCTGGGCAGTTCACACTAAAAATGGTATCTGTAGCCTAGTTGTCCCTTCTCTAGCAATATCAAATAAAACTTAAAATAAATAAGAGATAGTGGGGAGAAAAAAACCCAGAATGTTGCTGCGTAACATCAAAATATGAAGCAAGTTTCACATTTAATTTAATCATTCTCGGGCTGAATCTTAGGTTAGAATTCTTGGATCTCAACTAGAGACGATGATGAGTGAATTTTCTAGTCTTAGTGCTTATCAGTGTGTTTGTGTTATCTTTTTAATGACAGAATGAATGATTGCAGTGGCAGACAGTTGCCCTCAGCCTCACACATGGAATGGGCCCCGCTTAAGTATGAGTCAGTAATGGAAAGGCCCAGATGAATTGAGACGTTTCCCTCACTGCAATAGCCCTAACAACTTATAATACAATTTCAAGGTTTAGTCTGGTGTTTGGGGTTTTACTGGGCCATTGACTTAAATGAACAAAAGAAGAAAGAATGCACAGAGTGGATATAGGGAGGAGAAAGTCTGAAGGAAGGAAATCAAATGACAATTCTGCCTCCCACAGCCTTGCAGAGTTTTAAAAAGGTTCTCAGGTCAAGTTGGTTCAGAAATCCATTTAAAGGCCATTCTGTGTCGATGAATGATTTTTTTTTTTTTAAAAAAAGCTCTATCACAGAAATAAAGTTGTTTAGCCTGGGGAAAAAAAGATACTTTCTTTTGCTGACATAATTCAGGTTTCTTTATAGTCCAAACGGACCTGGTTAGGCTACTTGTTGCCTGAAAATTGGCTAATATAATAAGAGCAATACAAAGGCAGTGGCAGACCATTCTGAGCCATAAGTAGGCAGACCCTGTTACAGACCAGTAACTTTGCTTTCAGAAGTACTGTAGATATGATTTGGACAATAGAAGGGAAATTTTTTAAAAGAGAGCAGTTATAAGAAAGAAAATCCTGTTTTTGTATTTGCTGCTATGCCAGTTATTAACTACATCATCTACATAAAGAGAGTTCTTTTTTGGTTCTATAAAAAGTAGGATTATCAAATAAATCTTTCAGCCTGTTTTTGTATTTGCTGCTATGCCAGTTATTAACTACATCATCTACATAAAGAGAGTTCTTCTTTGGTTCTATAAAAAGTAGGATTATCAAATAAATCTTTCAGCAGTAGTACTCCCCTAAATAATAAACTACATTTTCCAGCAGACTATTTCATATTTACTGGACTCTGTATCTCAGGGGTCTCCAACTAATGGGTCATGAGCTGTTTGCAACAGATTTCTGGAAATGGTGGGTGAGCGCGCATGCACATGTGCACCATCCCCACTTGCGCAAGCAGCAGATGAGCGCATGCATGCACACTCCAATTAAGTAAGCAGCAGGTGCACATGCATGCCCCTCACTCAGATGGAACTGCACACACCATGCTTGCCAGCCACTCGCTCACAACCATCCCCTCTCCCCCCCTCCTGCCAGTCCACAAAGCCGGAAAGGTTGGGGAACGCTGCTGTAACTCAGCAAAAAATCTGAAAGGTTGTTGTTTATCTGTTGTCTCCCTAACCAAGCTAAAGTTTTGTTTTATATTAAAAGTGCCATGCCCACCCAAGCGGTACCATACCTTGTCACATTTTGTTAATTTCAAAAAATTAAGCAGGGTTAGTGGAGAACTACCAGGAAACATCAGAGTTTTTATAATGTTATGTGGCATTGTCCCTAGTTTCTTGAACTGTAAAGGTTGCGGGGCAGAGAGGGAGATGTACTTTCAGACTTGCAAGATTGATGTCAGCCTTGTGAGCTAGTCCAAAAGCAAATCCAGGAGCGCTAGTTTTATTTTTATTGTAAGGTTGCATTAACAGAATCTTACAAGTCTAAAAAGTACATCTCTCTCTCCCCCTCACCTTTACAGTTCAAGAAACTAGGAGGGTTTGCCTTCTGAGATGTTGGCTATGGCCCTTTCATTTTGTGTACTCAGCTGCCTCTTATGTCTGCAACTCTTCTACCTGTCTCCCAAGGTCATTCTTGCACACCATTACAGTTTTTATATTAGATTGTTTAATTTTATCTTTATCATTTTATAAGTAAGTCAATGTGGCAAACTTACCTAATGCTCCTTCCTTCTCCTATTTTCCACACAACAGCTATTGTAAACTAGATTGAGAAGAAGAGAATGCCAAATCACTTCCTTCTTATCACCAATTGTGGATCTTTACATAAAACCACTAGCAGCTGAGGTCTGTTAAAATCTGATGGATGCAGTGAATAGGAAGTATTTGTTGGTTTATATTTCATATTTCTAAATCTTCCATCTCCCTCAAAGCATTGGAGAATAGGTAATTGTGTCCCTGTCTTATCTACTCTTCTGAGATGTGAAGTAATCATGACTAGGTCCATGTATGACACAAACTCTATTTGTAGATTGGTCTTCTGTGCAAATACATTTTCACAACCCATAATAATTTGAGTGCAGCATGGTGTGAATCAACCCATTCAAAATGCCTTATATATGACTAGATTCATTTTTTTTCTCTGTTTGATTAAGTGTTTGGGGAATGCAAAGGTTTATAGCACTTCATAATGTTTGATTTAAACCAGGAAAAACAATCCTATTGAACTCATCAAAAGTTTAATTTTTACACATATAGGATTATATTTCTAACAACATAAATCTTCAACAGACACTAGAAGATGATGTGAACTTTCTTGCAACCACAAAGAGAAAACTATTTTTTTTAAAAAAAAATGATACTGAGATCTTTGTGATTTTTTTTAAGGAATTATCATTGTTTGTTGGGACTGCAAGAGAATTATTAAATTCTGCTATGATCATAGTAAAATTGGGATTATAATGAGGTTGAAGTGCTTTGTGAACTTGGTATTAGTCAAATTTAAAAGGTGACATACTTTGAATCACAATCAAACAACCTCCACACTCATTTGTATTAACTGGACTACTGTATATCTGAATCAGACATATCCACATATATTTTGCAGTGAATAGGGAAAAAAATCACAAGTTTATTTCACTGTTTACATAAATATTTGGCTGTATTTTGTTTTGTAAAAATAAGAGATTTAGATAGGAGGCCAAATGTGCATAAAATGTTTCTAGTTTTGAATCCTTATCATCAGATTTTTTAAAAACGATATATTCAAATCAGTGTGATTTCTTAAATTTTATTTGCACTATGATCTGCAAGCAATATTTGAAGGAGCAACTTTGCATTAGCAGGCCATTTTGAAGTACCATCCTGTAGATCATGGTATAGTTTCAAAGAGCCACATGAACCAGTTAAATGAAATGTTACATTTTATTAAATTCTTAACCACCAGTAAGAGATTGCACCAGAGTGACTGTGAAAAGGAGAATGCAAAAGGCTGGGAGTTACTTGCTTTATTTCTGCACTGCTGATAAGCTATAATTTTTGCAGAGAAGGAAAAATGTAATCTATGGTGATCAAACCATTTTCATAATATCCTGGGAATGAGTTATTGCTTGAGGTAAGGCGCAGCTTCTAATGGCTGCTTGAGCTTTCATCTCCATCTTTCATGGACTAGTCAGACATTTTTATAGTGCTGACACAAAAAGAGAGCATTTACGTTGGTTCTATTCTCCATCTGTCAACAGTTAGGTTAAAGTGCTACTACTGGCATAGATCTAATTTTTATTCTAGCTCCATACTTTGCTAGATAGAAACAAAGGTATCTGAGCTCTTCTTATTCCCAGGGCCGCAAATCACACGTTTTTAATGAATCATTTCATTTTAAGGAAATAGGTTTTGCTTGTTTGGATTTTGTTGGTCTATTTTTATTTGCACTATTTGAAATGTGGTGTAATTTTTCCTCTTTGGCTTTGTCAATTCCCCAAACTTTTCATCCCTGTCCTAAGGGTGTAGCTACAATCTTATTGTCAAGAGAACTAGTAGCACAATTGCCCCTACATGTGTTTCTCCCAAGGAAGACTTGGGAAAGATACATGGGGTTTCATTACAGCATTTTTTGGTGAGGTGGTAAGTTTCTTCATTGAATTTTCCCTTTTTTGTATGATGAACTGACAGCTTTTCTTCATTCAAAATGTATCCCATTGAGATTGAATGAAACTTTTCTGATTTTTATGCTACAGCATAAAATATAGAATATAGGTAGATCACGCTTACTGATTGCAATTGGGATTCTATTGGCAATCAGTCACTAAGCGGTCGTAAAATGAAACATCATGTAACGTACCAAACTTGCGATGACAGTTCCTCAATTCTGGCTGTGATAATTAAGCTCAACATCATGGGATTCACAATTTGCGACTTCCTGCTGACTTTGCTGGTTGGAAGACAGCTGTCAAGGTTGCAAATGGCCAGTGTGGGATGCTGTGACAGCTTGCAACTTTGAGGACTGATTGTAAATCTCCTTTTTGAATACCTGGTAACTTCGAACACTCACAAACAAGTGGTCAATAAAGTGGAAACTATTTATTTAAAGTAAATAGGAAAATCCTTGAGTGATGTAAAACATTGGGGTTGTTCATACCTATCTAATGATATTTTTGTTGTGGTATGTTTCATGATGAAATCTTCTGAACATTCACCCTGAAGTAAGTATATTGATTTTAGCAGGATTTGCTCCCTACAAGTTAACATAGGTTTGTATTCTGACTTGAGCACACTGTAAGAAGACTTTTGATGTTATATTCAGGTAGCTCTTTACAGACACTGTCTTCTAAGTCACAAAGTGTTTTTAGATTTTCAGATCGGCTGGGGAAAAACCCACTTTAAAGCATTGTACACTTTAGGTTGTATATATGAAAATTCCCCATCTGTAGGCAACTAAAGGATTCTAGGCTTGGTATCTAACTGACATCACATCATCATCATCTCTGCCATTTTTTTTTAAAAAAACATCTAATTTCTATTCAAAAGTAGAACTTTTAGATTGTCTTTGTCTCTTACCTGACAGCTCAAATGTATTTTTCTTCATAATTATACATTTACGGGACTTTCTCCAGCTGAAATCATAAGTAGTACAATCCAGAATGGCACAGAAAGAATATGTGCCTTCTGGGTTGCTAATAAGGGAGATATGAACACTTTAAAAAAGTAAATGCTCTGTTTTTAAAACCAAATCACAGTACTTCAATATTGAATGAAGCATGAAGACGGCTTTCTTTTTTTGGTCACATGAAAGACATGTAGTTTAGAAAATAATGACTGCTCCATCTTTTCACTATTCATATTTCTACTGATCAAAATTTCTTAGATA
>NW_015390009.1:48929-55821 GCF_001527695.2 Protobothrops mucrosquamatus
GGTTGCTAATAAGGGAGATATGAACACTTTAAAAAAGTAAATGCTCTGTTTTTAAAACCAAATCACAGTACTTCAATATTGAATGAAGCATGAAGACGGCTTTCTTTTTTTGGTCACATGAAAGACATGTAGTTTAGAAAATAATGACTGCTCCATCTTTTCACTATTCATATTTCTACTGATCAAAATTTCTTAGATATTTAATTAGCTGAAAAGAATGAAACTGAATAAATGGTGAATTAAGCGCATCCTAGTGCCTTCATTCCCTGTTTTCTGAAGAAATGGCTTTTAAATCATACCTGCCACAAAAGCCACTATCCAGTTTACCCAAAGTGACTCATGAGTAGCGATGGGGAGGCCTGAAAAAAAAAACACCTGGAAAAATAAATTTTAAAAGTTTTTCACCGCTTTTTTTCTCCCCCCCCCAAAAAAGCTGTGCCCTATTGCTGGAGGCTTTTAAGAAGAGATTGGACAGCTATTTGTCTGAAATGGTACAGAATCTCCTGCTCAAACAGGGGGTTGAACTAAAAGATATTCAAGGTCCCTTCCAGTTGTTATTCTATGTTCTATGCAATTTTCAAAAGCTGTTCCATTCTACATTGCATCATATTCCAATCATTTGGGCTTTACAGCATTGCTACCAAATATGAAGTGAAGGCATGCTTGTTACACTTCCAACATTTTGTAGAAAAAAAGAATTATTCATTTAACAATCAAGACTAATGAATAGCAGAAAGATTCTGGGCTTACTTCTGTTTGGAAAAAAGGGGAAAAACTGTTTCCCCTCCCCATTTTTTCCTGGGTTTTCCCCCCAGGCCTTCCCATCTCTATGTCCTGAGGCTAAAACACTGGCAAAAAGTAAGCTTTTGGAATTTTGTCAGGCAAGGAGAATATATAAATTTCAGTTCTGCTCAGTTTCTTATTTCCCCCATCCAAAGATTTTGAAATTTTAGTTCAAAATCTAGATACATATTTTTTGCATATTACATATTCTCAGTGCTTTTTTTGTAAAAAAAAAAAAAAAAAAAAAAGGTGACGGAACTCACACATGTCATACAACCCGCCTTGCCTACCTTACAAGGTTCCATCCAAAAAAGGTGCCGGAACTCCGTTCTGGGCGTTCTATGACAAAAAAAGCCCTGCATATTCTCATGAGGTACAACTTTCATTGCATACTTTTCCTAAAGGGAACATGTTTTACAAGCATTTTTTTCTCAGTATAATGCTTTTTGGCATCTATGCTTTCCTAATGCACAGTTTTGTGCACCCTTGTTAAAATTATGGATTCCTCTGTTGCAACATTCTGAAAAGTGGGTTTCAATATGTGCGTAGGTAATGCTTTGCTTGTAATAATGACTCTCTAACTGCAATCTGCAGAATGCAAAGTTCATCAAAAGCCACCTCATTCGTTGCCACTGAGCTGATTCTAGAAAATGGGTCAGTGGCTGAAAATTGGTGAACGGAACCATGCAAATGATGCATTTGAGTAGCAACATGAGTTTTAAGATTCAGAAACCGATAATAGTGAACAGAACTTAAATACTGTTATACTCTTATTGGCTATGAATCCACATGTGCTGTGTTAAGTGATATTGCATGAGCAACACCAAAGAAAAGTGTGAATAGAATGACGATGATGTTATCCATTCAGTCCTGTCTTATTCTTGGTTATTCTATGGGCTACGTCTATCCACATCTTATGATCTTGTACTACATCTTTTCCGTTGTTCTATGCTCTGGCTGGTGTCAGCTTTGATAGTGTCCAGCCACGGTGTTCTTTGATGTTCTAACTCTTCCCAACATAATTGTTTTCTCCAGTGAATTCCTCTGCATGACTTAGTCAAAGTAAGTGAGACACACTTTTGTGTTTTTGACTTCAAGTGACATGTCTGGTGTTATGTGCTCCAGTACTTGCTTGTTAGTCACCTTTGCTGTCCAAAAAATACGCAGGAACCTTCTCCAGCACCACAGCTCAAACAAGTTGATTTTCTTCCTGTCTTGCTTTTTTAAGATCCAACTTTCACAACCATAGGTAGCTACAGGGAACATAATAGAGCAAATTAAATGAGACTTCATGGGTTGGAATGCCACTCACTCCTAGTACTTAGGGGTTTCTATGAAAACATTCTTGTCTATTTTAGTTTGTATTAAGAGCTATTGGTTCTATAGCATGGGATACATATAATAATTTATCTGGTAAATAAGTATTTTTTTTATTACAAAGGGGTGTTTGAATTGGAGAGGATGGGAAGACATACACAAAAGCAATAATAGTTATGCTGAAGGATGAAAGATATGAACTCTAATATTCTTAAAGCCAAAAATGCAGGAAGACAAAATGTGGATAATTGGTTATTATGCTCAGGAGATGGAAAATGGGCAAATCTTTCTATAAATCTGGATCTAATGAATTTATCCCTTATTTTTAGTCATCATATGACTAATAGTTAATTCTGAAGTTTGTTACCCACATTCTGTAATTCTCTTGACTGAGTCAAGCAAGGAAAGTTTTCCTTAGAGTCAGCAAGAGGATGTTCCTGTGTTTTTTACCTGTTCTTATTCAATTTGACAAAAGAGAATTTGCTTCTGAAATTTCTCCAAAGAAGAAAAAAATTGCATGAAGTATGGCATGTCTCAGTTATATAGATAGGAGACAGTCAAGGGATGTGGGTGTGTCTTCTGTCTTTTATTATTATGTAATCATGTGTCCAATGAGCTGTAGCTTCCTTGGCTTCTCACGATCAGTTGAATCCCAGGCCACACATTCTGAGGAATCTACTCAGAAGGAATCTGAGAATTCCTTCTCAGATTTGGAAATGGGAACCACCAAAAGGTCTACAGAAGAAAGAAAAGTTTTGTATAGAAAACTATGATAGCAGTGGTAGATCCTCTGTCAATTCCAACAATCAAGGATGCTCAGAAATACCACTAAAAGGAAAGGAAAGTATTCTCAAGCACCTTGAAAGAGGAGGAAGAGGAGAAAGAGGCAGAGGAGGATGAGGAGGAGGAGAAGGAGGAGAAAGAAGAAGAAGAAGAAGAAGAAGAAGAAGAAGAAGAAGAAGAAGAAGAAGAAGAAGAAGAAGAAGAAGAAGAAGAAGAAGAAGAAGAAGAAGAAGAAGAAGAAGAAGAAGAAGAAGAAGAAGAAATTTGGCAAAGCAGCAGATAATATGATTCACTTAGAATAAAAGACTAAATTCCATTATTGTGAAGTAACTGCAGAAAGCTAATGATTATTGGAAAATTGGAAAATTGCTATGTTCAAAGCCCAGAGGTTGGTGGGGTAAATCTCCTCTTTCTGATTGCCATGCAGAAATGCTGTTTTAACATTTAAGTGTTCCATATGAAATTTTCTAAAAGCTGTTGAATAATGATGCTTGCTTGTTTTACTGGCATAAAATCTTCAGCATAATCCTGGCCATATTTTTGCATGGATTCCCTGACTAATATCCCAGCTTTAAGACATTGCACATTTCTGTGTGCATCACACTTTGAGTGAAAAACATACTTCTATCCTATAATCTTCTTGCCCTTTAATAGTTTTCCTAGAATCTGTATTTTGTTTTTCTGCAAGACTACTAATTCTTTCCATGCAGCTTCTCTCCATTTCTGTGCTTCTGTTGCTGTAATGTGCCAGCATTATTATTTTTATTAATTTTCCAACAAGCTCTGGAACTGCCTCAAAGAACTGGGAATATCACCACAGAACATCCAGCTCATTCAGTCATTGCATTCTGATCAGGCAGCCACTGTAAGAATGGAATATGGAGACCCAAAATGGTTCAGAATTGGAAAAGGCACTCGGCAAAGTTGCATCCTGTCACCTATGTTATTTGGAGGAATCTACCATCAGGGTTAAAATTGGTGGTAGGAATATCAACAACCTCTGACATGCAGATGATACAATATTGATCATGGAAAGCAAGAAGGAACTGGAGTGGCTAATCCTGAGAATCAAAGATGAAAGTGAAAAATTGGACTGCACCTTAACATCAAGAAAACAAAGATAAGAACAACTGTAGTGAACACACAGGTCACAGTGCAGATCAAGGAGACCATTGGTGGGTCTTATTAAAGGGGGAGATGAGACAGCGTACAGGGGGGAGGTACAAAAACTATCCTCATGGTGTCTAGAGAACAACTTGCACCTGAACATCGACAAGACAAAGGAGATGGTGTTAGACTTCTGGAGGAAAAGAGAGGAACCTGCCCCACTTTACATCAACGGGGGCTGTGTGGAGAGAGTTTCCTCCTTTAAATTCCTGGGAGTCTACCTCTGTGAAGATCTTACCTGGAAAATCAATACAACTCAGGTGGCCAGAAAGGCCCAACAGAGACTCCACTTCCTCAGGATCTTGCGGAAGAACAGGGTAGAACAACAACTCATGACCTTCTTTTATTGGTCTACTATAGAAAGCGTCCTCTCACACTGTATCGTGGTTTGGTATGCTGGCTTGACAGCTGCGGATAGGAAGGTATTACAGAGGGTGGTGAGCACAGCACAAAACATTGTGTGCTGTTCCCTGACACCACTGGATGACATCGCCAGGGCCCGTTGCCTTGGAAGAGTGAGGAAAATTCTCAGGGACAACTCACACCCTGGTTGGTACCTCTTTACTCTCCTACCATCGGGTAGGAGATATAGAAGTATAGCCAGCCGTACCAACAGGCTGAAGAACAGCTTCTATCCATGGGCTGTCAGGCTTTTGAATGGGACATAATTTTATGCATGACAGACTCGTGAGGCCGGCGCGTTGTGCAATTAGCTCACATGGTGTAATAAGTTGGTGGGTTTGTTGTCACTGTGAGTTGTGGGGGGGGGCACGGAGGGAGGCTCAGCCAATCTCATTGTATACATGTTGTACTTTGATAATAAAGGTTCATTCAACTTGAAACAGTATAGGATCTCCCTGGGCTCTAATATTGACCAAAGTGGTGACTGCAGCCCTGAAATCAGAAAGTGTATAACCCCTGGAAGAACTGCAATGTCTTGCATGAAGAACGTCTGGAAAAGTAAAAACATCAGCCTCACCACCAAAGGCAGATTAGTTAATGCAATAATTTTTCCAATCTCTACTTATGGCTGTGAAACTTGGATTCTGAAAAAGGCAGGTAGGAGAAGGGTGAATGCCTTTGAACTGTGGCTCTGGAGGCAACTATTATGCATCCCATGGACTGCAAAAATAACAAAGATGTCCTAGAATGAACCTTACCAAAAATATCACTTGAAGCCAAGATCACAAAACAGAGACTGTCATACTTTGGTCATGTCATGCGAGCTGACTCTTTCCAAAAGTCAATCATGCTGGGATTGATCAGCAGGAAAAGGAGAAGAAGCTGCCCTAGCCGGACACTCTAAAGGAGGACCCTGGGATAACCATGGCAGATCTGAAGGAGCAGTGTGAGACAGAGGGGCATGGAGAGTGCTGATCCATAGACTGGACGAAGGTCAGACATGACTGAATGGCTGACAACAATGACATTGTTGTAATCTCTCTACTTCATTCCATGAACTGAGATCAGGCACCATCCTTGTTCTAGCATTATTTCTAACATTTTTTTTTTAAAAAAATAAGCTGGCTTTGAAGACATTAGAAAGCTCAATTAGGCTGTTTTAAGTCCCAATCAGTATCCCCAATTTGTGGCCTCTGAGTGCAGATTCAGCTTATACTTGACCAAGTGCCTGGAAATAAATTGGGATATTTTTGTGATTGGGGCTGGCTCTCTGCTTGGCCCATTAGCCTTTTCACTGGAAAATTACTGTGGCTAATATCTACTTTTGTTTGCACCCAGCACATTCCCAGTCAATCCCTCTATCTAGATCAGAGCATGGACCCACACCATTTGGTTCAGCCTGCAAAGACATGGGGTCATTTAAAAAACATTAAAATCCAGCCATGTTTTTTACTATCTGAACTTAGCGGCTTGTGTGTTTGCTCTGATCCGAGTATAGAGATTGACTGGGAGTATGCTGAGTAGAAACTAAACTGGAAATTACCTACAGTTATTTCAACACTGATAAAGTGTCTCTACACTAAGGTACATGTTTAAAGGCCAAGGACAGAGATAGATTCTTTTAACTGGAGTAGTTACCCCACATATTAAAGGAAGAAATTCATTTGGAAGAATTATCTGCCTCGCTGATTTGGGAGACAAAACTATTGCTATGCTCATAGTTTATGCTACCAGTGAATGTGAACAGTTGGAAATAATGTGTTGACAGGATTTCCCAACTAGATGGAATTGAGGAGTTCAAGGGAAGGAAATGGCCTTAGGAGCATGGACTACAAGTCCTACATTAGTAGGAGTGTAAATTCCCCAGAAAAAGCAACCAACCAATCAAATGTCCTTCTTTTACCAAGTTTCCTCTTCCAGCATTGCTTGTTCATAAATGATACAATACAGTAAATATAAATTGGGAAAAAACTGAATCCAAAGTAAAAAGGAAAAAAAGAATCTTTCAGTGTTAAGGCTCAGAATTCTATCCTGCTGTCAGTCATATAAGCTATGGTTGGGTAAATCTTCATTATTGTTATGGCTGGTCACACAGTCAGCCAGAGGCTTAGACTGGATTTGATATTTTAATCAACTTACTGAATCCTTCCCAAAGACATGGGATAGGCAGATGTTGAAGTTTGATGGTTTATTGTCACAGGATGTAAGTTGCTCCGAGTAAAGCTGTCTTTTGCAACTGATTGATGTGATTTTGTCAATGCTGCTGGTGTTCAAGTAGTGCTTCAGATCTTTTGGGACTAAACCCGAGGCACATATTACTGTTGGTATTACCTTTGCTTTCTCTTGCCACAGTCATTCTATTTCTATTTGTTGATCTTTGTATTTTATAATCTTCCCCATTTCTTTCTCTTCCATTCTATTGTCTCCAGGTACTGCATGA
>NW_015390009.1:59862-61573 GCF_001527695.2 Protobothrops mucrosquamatus
TAACCAAAGAGAGAAGCAATCTAGAACTAAGGAGAAACTTCCTGACAGTTAGAACAATTAACCAGTGGAACAACCTGCCTCCAGAAGCGGTGAATGCGCCAACACTGGAAGTTTTTAAGAAGAAACTGGACAGCCATTTGTCCGAAATGGTATAGGGTTTCCTGCCTGAGCAGGAGGTTGGACTAGATGACCTCCGAGGACCTTCCAACTTTATCATTATTATTATTATTATTATTAACCCACCAGTACTTTCTGATGAAGTAGAGGATTCGTCAGGAGGCTGCTTTCCCCAATATCACTTAAAACCAGATTTACTTTCTTGCCAATATCAATCCAAGCATTCTTTTTATAATTTTCCAAGTGGAAATCAAGTGTAAATTGGGCTGCCCTTATGCTATGCATTTTATATATGTGGAGGCCTTCAATAGAAGTACTGCACTAACAAAAAAAACACCCAGTGTGCAAATTTTGCACTGTATGTGCAGTTGTCAAAATAGTACTGTGTGAAAGAGAAAACGGGGTGATAATTATTCACTAATGGAGTAAATGACTCCCTGCAAGTAGAACAATAGGGCGATCAATTTTTGAACAATAGCTATTTGAGCAATAGTGTGACTAATTTGGGGGATGTGTATCATAGTACAATGTTTACCAGAATTGAGAAAAGGATGCAGAAATTTTAAGAGAAACAAATGTTGGTAGCAAGATAGAGATAGTATATTGTGAGGAAGCAGGTGTATGGTTTGCTAGTTTGGGAAGAGAAAGTTGAACTGTAAGGTTTTCATTTACAGTCCTGGACTGTAAGATTCTAATGTGTAAGTATGTGTGAATGATAACACATCATGACCTACAGGATGGCATCAAACATCATGATAAAAATTAAATAATTGCACCATATGAGTGATGCTCTCATAACATGCATGTTGTCATTGACATCACTGTGGCTTGTTACAGATACATATGACTATTCAGGTGCTGGATGTATTTGAATTGACTGCCAAAATGAGTGATCAGTATGAAATAACTACACTGAAATGGTTGGGTCACTTGGATAAGAATACATAAAGACCAAATTTCCAGAAGATCTACAGTATTATGGAAGAGTGAGGGTGTCTAGAGGAATACTGAGGCATTTGTGGTTGAATGGAGTTGATGAGACCCTCAGAAAGAAGCAGTGTAAAAAAACAAAAGCAGGTTATAAACTGGTGAATGGATATGATAAATCAAGGGTCAGTTTGCAAGGTGGAAAGACACAAAGAAGTATATTGGACATTATAGGGTAAACCAGATTAATTATATTTTCTTCTCTTTTTCTTATGCTTTTAGCATCTTTTACCCTACTGTTTCTTACTTATATGTATGTATGTGGTGCATGGGTGTTTATATGTGTATATGCATATATATGTGTGGATAGATAGATAGATAGATAGATAGATAGATAGATAGATAGATAGATAGATAGATAGATATGCATCAATCCACAAATAGGATTCAGGAGGGGGAAAGAAACCCCCCTATGAGAATCCCGAATCCCTTTGTGCTTAGCATTCCCTTCTAGGAACTCTGAAATCATTTTCTTGTATCTTAAACACTTATTTTAATGCCAGCATATCTTTTTCCTCCCTTATGAATCTGCAGAGAGATGAAACCCCCCTGAGAGATTGTTATGAGTTTTATCAAAGTTTTGTCTCATAATTATGAGATTTGCACA
>NW_015390010.1:0-51096 GCF_001527695.2 Protobothrops mucrosquamatus
ACTGAGAGGAAAAATAGTTTAATAAAACCTGAGTCTGGAGCGAAGAACCAACACGCCTTGTCTGGGTAGAAGACTAAGTCGGAACTGGGCATGTGCGACCAGGCAAGAGGCGTGGCTATCTCAGACTTAGTCTTATTGGGTACAAGGGACTTCAGGAAACCCAATCATGTGGATTATCCATCCCTCATGCTGGAGAATTTTGATATTACAATAATGAACCTATATTATATTCCATTTATAAAGTCATTCTTTTTCTTATGATCAAATATTAGGAAATAAAGAGAATTGCACAAATAGATCCTCAGGAAAAATCCTACATCCATACTGCATTTATTTATACAGTTAAACCGCTTATTCCAAAAGATAAATATATATCAGTTTTAAAGCAAGACATAAATGAAATCCAATAGAAATATCTACAAAGTAAAATCCTGATTCAGAATGAACTTTTAAAAGCCAAGTGATCCACCATGGTAAGAAACAAAGGTTTAAAACTTGCTAAATACATTCTCACACATAATGTATCTAAAATTACGTGATTGAGGAGTGTTAAACTTGCTGGCTGTCTCTGCCAGTACTGAATTTGAACAAAGTACCAATAATGTTAATATTTTTCACAGTAAATGGTATTTTATTATCCTTTCACTATTCATCCATGTACAGCAGACATGTCAAACACAAGGCCCGGGGCCCAGATGCAGCCCGCAAAGTGATTTCATGTGGCCCGTGAAGCCATCCTGGAAACAGTGAGGGAACAGCCCCCACTGCCTTCGCCCTGGCCCAGGCTGGCCGGCTGGGAGCCAATGTACAATTTTGTGGTGGCTATCTATGCTGAAACGTATTCAGTCTCCCTCTGACTTTGCCCTGGTACCCATCATGAACAACCTGGCTAAGGAGAGCAAGCACAGCAGCAGCAGCCTTGAGGAGGAGGTAAGTGCAGCTGGGTGCCCCCTAGGGGAAGTGGGGCTGGGCTTGGTGCCACGGGTGCTCGAGCGCCAGGCTGGGCATTTGATCTCTGCTGCCCAGGGCTCCAGGCAGCCCGCACCACCATCCAGCCCCCCTATGGCCTGAGAGGAATAGTGAGGCTCCTCCAGTGGACCATGCCTTGGCACTTGCCCTGGTCCCTTCTGCCAGAGACTCTCAGATCTGTCCCACTCCTGCCCAGGCCCCCACAGGTACCATTGACGTGAACAATGTAGAGCTGGCCATGCCCACCAGTAGGCCACACCCACTCCCTCCACGCCCACCCAGTAGGCCGCACCCACCCTGGCCATACCCACCTGGCCCCCAAGGGCAACCGCAATGCTGATGCAGCCCTCAATGAAATTGAGTTTGACACCCCTGATGTACAGTGTCCCTATTAATTTGATTTTAGAATATCCTCTCCTGATGACGTTATCTACATTTTGCTTGTAGTACAAAGACGACTAAAAGAAGGAAAATAATATCCTTTGCTTTTACCACTAAGACATGGTGGGAATATCATATTTCACCACTTCTGTATATGACACAGAGAATACAATATGCAGCCAGAAATGGGCTGTTTTCAAAACTGGTGCACAATAAAAATATACAGAACATAAATTTTATGAAGGATTGCTTCAGACACTGGGATTTGACTACAGATTCCTGTTAGATAGTCTTTGCCAAAGATATACTCAATAAAATGCCAAGTCTGCTACATCATGAGTAAATATTTAATAAAAGGCTTATGATGAAAAAAGTGCATCCAAATTACTTTAGAATAAAGTGAAAAGAGGTAGTATTTGAGAAGTAGTGCAATCATGGATGCATATCCATCAATGCCTATTTCAACATATCAGTTTAGTCCAGATCAATTTCAGAAGCATAACTCAGCTATACACAGCCTTTAGTGGCTAACTTCTCTTGTATTAAGAATATACCTGCCATGTCTTGATGGAGCAATTTTGTTTTCAGGAATACATAAGTTTCAAATCTTCATAAATGTGCAGATGGCTTATGATCCTTTCAGAAATACCTTTTATAAGATGAAAAGCTTACTCTGAACTACTGGGAAGAAAGGACTACTAACTGGGTTAGTATTTCAGTCTCTATCAATGTCATTGCAAATATGTCTGTGTTTCTGAGAGCACCCAGGGTTAGGGTATATAGGCTGAGTGGCCACATAATTTTTAAAAATAATAAATAACTTTAATATTAAATTTTAATATTAATATTACACATGCATATTATATATTCATATTTTCCTCTAAAATATGAATCCAATAAAGCCTGATTTTTGAGAGAATTTTTAAGAGCAGATTAAGTTTTATATGTAGAAAAAAAACCAGGACTGTATCAGGACATTTTTGCCAGTAGAAGAAGGGATGATCAATGAGTAGGTCAGTATAAAATTTTAAAAAAAATCATCATATGTAAATCTGATATGTTTAATAAAATATATACATATTCATATAAATGCCTACTCTGAAATAAGCCCATTAAGTCTTGAATAACCCTATTAGATGCAACAAAATTCATTTACAGATTAATGAATGTAAGACCTTCCATTTGTTAAAATGTAATGAGATTATAAATGCCAGATTCCTAAATGCTGCTCAAAATCCTAGATCTATTATGACTACTCAGAAGTGATGGTTACCCACATAAAGTCATTTTGCATTCCTGAAGTGTAAAGCTATAAACTTCATAAGTGCTGCAATAATGCTTAATGCAACTATGTGATAAGTAATCAAGAAGCCTCAGAAAAAATGGGAAGGATGAAATAACCTCATTCTATTTTTTTTCCTAGTTTAGTCTAGTGGTTAAGGAACCAAATTAGAAACTAGGAGAGTAGTTCCTAGGAGACTGCAAATTCTGGCTGGGTGACTTTCAGTCAGCCATTCTTTCTCACCCCAGCTTACCTCACAGAGTTGCTGTTGTGGGGAAAATAGGAGGAGGAGGAAGAGTTAGATAAGTCTACCGCCTGGAGTTCACAGTACTGAAGGTGGTGCACAAGGAACAATCCCATCTGATCCTTATGGTCCAGTTTCACAAACAAGGTCTCACGTCTAGCTGTTTGTGGAGAAGCAACCCCAAAAGCAATGAAGACTCCCAGACGACAGTGACTATAACCCCCCACCCTGTCCAAGAATCTCGGATGATACCACAGTCAGGATCCAGATGGGCACATCCTTGAGAGACTCTAGGCTCACATTTATGGCCTGGCTGCAGAGTCCGGCAGTCATTTTCTGACAAAAAAAATGCCAATTTATCAAGCTGGATTTAGACTTACAACCATATTATTCATTTAACCACCATGGTGACTCACTTAACAATTGTCATAAAAATGGTTGTAAAATCAAGACTAAACTTATGACTACTGCAACCAAAACTCTTAATTGTGGTTGTAAGCTGAGGACTACTACCTGTATACATGTCATTTATGTGGTATTATACATCAGACAGACAACAACAAAAATCTCTTTGTTCAACCTGATTTTTCATATCTCTTTTTCTATTTATGTGATTTTTTTAAAGGAAGATATACTGTAGTAAATTTTACCTTTCAACAACCTTGTAACTTAAGAACGGAAATACCTACAAGAACGTGCAATATTTAAAACTGAAAACATGTTTATAAGTTTTATATGAGGACCAGTTTGGTGTATTTGTTAAGCCATCTGGCTAGAAACTGGGAAACTGTGAATTCTAGTCCCACCTTAGGCACAAAACCAGTTCCATGGCCTTGGGCCAGTCACTCTCTCTCAGCCCTAGGAATCACGCAATAGAAAACCACTTCCACAATCTTGCCAAAAAATGTGCAGTGATATGTTCAGGCAGTTGCTAGAACTCAACACTGACTCAAGGGCCACCCAGCCTCCCCAAAAAAGCTTTCATGGATATACATCAGCCAAAACAAGTGAACACAAATTCAACTAAATACATCCAGAAAAGGAAACATTATGGATAAGAAATGCTGAGAACAGATTCTAACAATGGATAACTGGAAACTTCCTTTCTTTTTTCCTTTCCTTTCCTTCTCCCATTTCAAATTATAGGAAAAAAACTGAAAAACAACACATGTAAAAACAGACTTATAACAAATAAGCAAATCTTGACTGAAAAGACTATCTCTACTCCTTTTCCCAAATGCAGCCATCCCAATTTTCTTTTGCTTGAAAGCCCACCATTCCCATTTGTGTTCTGCTGAACACAGAGTGCCATCAACAGAAACATCCATTTAGATCTCAGTGTTTACCTTATTTTCATATATTTTCTCTCTCCAGTTACTGTATACCCTGCCTATAAATCTCTTCAATTGCTGTTGCTTATTTTAAATATTACATATTTCTTGATCTTTTTATTGCCCATCTTTTCTCCCCCTTTTTTCTGCTTTGTAGTGGTTTTCATTTTCCAACAGGAAATAAAACTTCCCGATATTGTCTGGTTGAGGTTATTTTATATTTGCTGTCTGTGTTGTTCTACTCTCTCTCTAAATCCCAGTGGTTTGTTTTGTTTTGGTTTTTTTTTTGTTTATTTGTGCTTGTATCTTCATGTTCCTTACTGCTGAAATCCCCTACTTCCTGAGATCAAAACTTCATCAATCTTGGTGTTTAAATTCCACTAGAAGAAAGTTTTGTTCTCCTTGGTTGCTACCCGTTAGGAGAGTTCTACTTTTTTTCTCCTTCTCTCTTGTTTGCATCCTTTCCCCCCCCTTTTTTTTTTAAATTGTAAAATAAATACAATAAAAATAAGACAAAGTACACTGTTTTGAAGATGGTGTTGAAATAATGTGGTCAGGTATCATTGCCATTATATTTCTAGAAATAATTTAGATCTGTCACTTTGGCAGTTGTTGAAATCTAAGTCAAGCTATATCAATCAAATCCAACTTCATTACAGTCACAGAAATTTACCCTGATTTCACTTCAGTTGCCACGTCAAACACAAACACACGTGATCTCAATGCATCTTTAATGAAAATGTCCTATGCACAATCCTCAAATTAAGAAAAGGTCTAGATTTAACATTTTTCAATTATTATTTCTCATCTAGAATGCTGCAGTAGAGGCAGGGCAAGGATGCAAAATAATTTGAGCCAGTTTTTTCGGTTTCTTTCTTAGATTGAGGAATGGCACTTTGCTTCTTCTTTTTAAAAGCTTAGATGAACATTTTCATGTGCATCCTGCTTCAAGATTATAAGATTAATTAGAAATTTAGGGGAAGGAGCAAAAAAAGTGAGACCTCCTGTGCATTTTCCATACTGATTTCATCACATATCACAATTGTAGCACCCAAACTATTTGAGAATTTAGTGGAGAGAACAAAGGTTTGCTTGATAAACTCGGATTTCTTTCAGCCAAAAATCATCCCAAAGTGACTCTTACAGTTGATTATTACTTTTTTGGGTAGGGGGGAAACCCCAGTAAGAGGTAATTAATTAAATATATCAATATCATAAGAAAGCAAAATAGAGCACAGAAACAAAAAAAATCAGAATAGTTTTCGAGCAGCAGCTTATAAAGGGCAGAAGGAAATCTCTCTCTCCAAAATTACCTGAAATATAATCTGTTTTGTTGCAGTCAAGAGCAAAATAAGTTAGCATGGACTCACTCATTCACAACACAGGGCCCAAAGATCACAGCAGCATCCTATCCACATAATAACAAGAGTAATAATAGTAGCAATCTTTATCACTTTTTCTGGTATGTCATGTCTTCACTATCATTTCACTTCACTATCATTCATTTAACGACCATTTGTAATTATGATGGTGATTAAAAAAAGTAACTTTATGACCCATTTACAACCTTCGCAGGTCTGTTAAGCAAAGGAAATAAGACCATAAGCACAGTTGTGGTTTCACTTAGTGATCACTTCATCAGTTGCTGGTTCCAATTGTGGTTGTTAAACAAAGACTACCTGTAATAATATCTATAAGTTACCTGTGTAGCTTTCCTGACTAAAGAATAAGATTAAAATTCATGAAATTATAAAGAAGGAGGAAATGCATTTTTAATTTACTGTCTCCAATAGAAGAATAATTGTGGAGTCCCTGGAGCTTGGTTGTTTGCTTGCAGACGTTCCATTACCCATCTAGCTAACATCATCAGTGTTGCAATAGTCACGCTAGTCACATTGATGTTATTTAGTTGAGTAATGATGTTATTTAGTTGAGTAATGTTATTTAGTTGAGTACCAGGCCTTCATAAATTACTATCTGTTTCACATACAGTATTTCTGCATTTATTGCTCTTGTGCAGAAAATACAGAGGGAGAAAGACTGACAATCATCAAAAAGACTCCAGTATTCCAGCATTTGGTCACTTGATTAGCATGTTAAAGAAGGATTTAGGATATTCTGCTTCCAAGAAAAGATGAATAATACAATATTTTATCGATAATATAGTTTTCATCAACTAATATATATAAATTCTGCATTTGGACCAAAGTACTAGGCTTATAATTGCTTTTAAACACTAAGTCACTATGACATTGGGTTTAACCCTGCTGAAGACAATCTGTAGAACCTGTAAAAAACTAACACACAACTCTCAATATAACTGAACCTCTCTAAAAAGACTTTTTAATTGTCTGTGTTATCTTGTCTGAGTTTTAAGGGGGAAAAGGGAGCTTTTTTTTTTCTTTTTCAGGGAAATTTCACTGAAGTCACATAAAGACAGCATCTAATCCAGGCCTAATAAAGGAATTTTGTGAAATAGCAAATTATAAACAGATTCCATGTTAAGCAAATTATATGTCTCTCAGGAATATCTGTCTCCTTTGTGTAATTATGCAGACGGACCAGTAAGTTTAATTAAGGTTATTTCCAAGTTAGTGCACATAAAGTCTCAGACTGAGATCATCAAAAGAAATACATGAGGAGACATTCCTTATTGATGGCGACAACAGAGGAAACTTTTCACACAATGAAATAAAGGTCTCTCTGGCATCAAAAATGAGACAGTGAGGAGGATCATACTTTACCATTAAACATGCATCTATTAAATAAAACCACTTACTGTGAAACAGCTCTTAAAGACAACCCATTTCACTTTGGCCATTAATTGGCAGCACTTTTCATGAACCAGAACAAAATGCTTGGATTTATTATTGGGTTGATATATAATATTTTGTTCAGAATCATATATAAGATAACATAACCTAAGAATGCCATCCTGTCGGTGCCACAATCTTGTTTTGGTTTTTCTGCTGTACTTGCAGAGGACATTTTTTCTTTGGTCTTTTTCTCACTGGCTTTCTGTCTCTTCATCAAGCAGTTTCCTTCTTTGCTTAGGAGGGAGATCTTCCCTAGCAGAGCCTCTTCTGGTGAGGTGGCCAGAGCTGGCAAGCTTCATCAGCCACTCCCACTGCTTCTTCTCTCCCCTAAATAACATCAGCCTCTTGGCTTGCTTCCCTAGCCAATCCTTGCTTTCTTGTCGCCATAAGAGCCTCATTCCACCTGAGAAATGGCATCTGTCATGGATGTGCAAGAACAGGTATGAGTTCCTAGAAGGTAGTCTTGCCCAGAGCAAAGTGCCAAGTGTTCAACTGCACAGATCAGCCAATGGGGTTCCACTGTTGCTAAGAATCCACCGGCCATTCAAAGATTGATTGTTCCTCCTGCCAGAATGTCTCCCAAGACTCAGTCTAAATGGCACTCAGAGTTAGAGGATATTGTTGTTGCTGTTTGAGTTTGGGACCCCCAGTTTACTAGATTTCAGACTTAAGTTCTCCATAAATATTTGAGCATTACAGAGGAATTCTTTAAAAGGGCATTGCTTCTGCAGTTATGTACGATTGTGATAAGATTAGGGAATGTATATTATAAAAATGATTGAATAAATTACAGGAAATTTAAATAATAGCAAGGATACTAAAGGTCAGAAAAAACTGTGTCTAACACAAGGCACACCTCCAATGTTTCCAAAGCATCAGGTTTTTAATTTTTAAAATATTAATTTGTTTTGATTTTATTTATTTTAAATTTTTATTATTTTTTTATAAATAACACAGGGCAGCGAACATTCCTAATACTCTTCCTCCTATTTTCATCACAACAACAAAGTGAGATGGGTTGGGCTGAAAAAGAATGACTAGTCCAAAGTCTTCCAGTTGGCTTTCATGCCTAACATGGGACAAGAACTCAGTCTCTCAGTTCCTAGACTGATGCCTTACCTATTAGATAACTGACCAGCTGCACTTCAGCCTTAGGGTGAATTAGTTTCTTAGAAATCTGCCTAAATTAATTAATTTATGTATCTGTATGAGTGTCTCCTAGCCATTTCTTCATGATTAAGGAAGCTGATTTCTCATTATAAATCCTGACTCCCAAGCCACGATTTGCAAACCTGACTTTGCTTGTTGAAAGCTGGCTGGGAAGGTTGCAAATGGCAATCAAATGACCCTAAGATGCTACACCCCTTGTAAACACATACTGCTTACCAAGTGTCCCAATTTTAGTCAGGTGACTGTGGGGTTGCTGTAACAATCGTTAAGCGGGAGGACCAATCATAAGTAACTTTTTTTAGGGCGCTGTAACTTTGTCCATTTGCTAAATGAATGGTTGTAAATCAAGGACCACCTGTAATGAATCTTTTATAGATTTCTCTATTGATAGGAATAACTTCAATTGCTGATAATTAGAATTTAGTTTTATTTGTGAAATGTATTTTCCACCCAATCTTAAAATGCTGCTTCATTGCATTTCTTAATTGCAAACAACCCCTATCCCGAAGTTCACTCCAGTTGGTCCCAAAGCATTCCAAATCACAGCTGGTAGCTAGCTGTGTAGGTTCCTGCTGGGTTACTGGAAAAGTGCTTCTCTTTTCATGTTTCCATTGACACCCCTAAAACTCCCATCTGAAGGGAGTGAACATACTATATATAGCTTTGTTTTATGAAAGTGCTGGATTGATAGTCTGCAAACTGATGTTCTTTGTTAAACTACAAAGCAAGAACAACAATGCACAGCTGCAGTATAAGCTTGCTATCTGCCACACACACACACACACACACACACACACACACACACACCCCTCCACCACCCCGATCCTGTGCCTCAGTCAGTCAGTCAGTCAGTCAGCCTGAGTAAGGCAAATCTGCCCACAGGAAGTTCAAGCCTTGCCAGGACAACAGGGCTGAGAGAGAGTTGCTTTGCAATGCACTTTCAGGAAAACAGAAAGTTTCCAAAGAAAAGTCATCCTTAGCAGAGAACTCTTTGATAATATTCACATGCTTGCTGATACTTTTGTTTTGCTTTTAAAGTAACTTTCAGTTCTTGTTTTACAATACAAACCATGGGAAACCACACGAGTTATGCGAAACCAGCAACGCAGGCGATAGGAAGAAGTTACTTTAGTTACCTTCGCCAGAAAAGTTATTTCCTTGCAAGGACAAAATGAATACTGTAAGACAATACAGTTATCTTTTCTTCTATTGTTTAGAAGACACTGATTTTCAAAACTATCCTGGCAGAATGTAAATCAGGAGACAGAAGTTCTACCCTAAATATAATGTGATTTTGGCTTCATAGTAACTTAAAAAAAATATGCCGAAATCCAGTGCTTTTTTCCTAAAAAAAAAAAAAAAAAGGTGCCGGAACTCACACATGTCATACAACCCGCCTTGCCTACCCTACAAGGTTCCATCCAAAAAAGGTGTCGGAACTCCGTTCTGGGCGTTCTATGAGAAAAAGAAGCCCTGCCGAAATCATTATGAAAATGAAAAGTTCTTAAGAATCTCTCTCTCACTCACACATACATTCACCCACCCCTCCATTACCATAATTTCTTGGGAAAAGGCAAAAAATAAAATGTGATTGTGTCCAGTTATTTCATTTTTTCTTTTTTAGTGTGAGAAAAAACAACTTACTTTATCACACTGAAGGCTTTACTTGACTTGGCTTTTATAACTCATTGTATCTTCTAATCTAAATCAGGCAACAATATTTTAACAATCAATGGTACATTCCAGCCTTCCCTAGCTTAATGCCTTCCAGGTGTGATGGGATGACACATACCCGGGAGTTAATACTCCTTCCAGGGTTGATTTCTGTGTAGACTTGCCTAATGGATGGAACTATCAGCAACCTCACATGGAATAAGGTAAACTCCCCACTGACTTATGAGAAGAAGAGAGAGTGACTTGCAAAACAGATGTGCCATTCACTCTTATGCTGGTATACTGTTATAACATTGCCATGAATCAGAAGCTCAAGGTACATTCTAGATGCAGTGCAGGGAATAAGTGAAAATAATCAATTTACTTGTAATTATTTCCGCAAGAAAATGGGCACAACGAACCAAGAAAGTTTGAGAACCTCTGCCTAACCTACTATTTTTAATCAATGATACATAAATATGTTACATTTATTGAAACCAGAAATTTGGATTATGTTTGCAAATCTGTCTGCAATGACCTATTGAACTCATTGGCATGAAGTTTGAGACATTTTTTAAAAAATAAGGACATAGAATAAAGACTGATGCCTAAAAATGACATGAGAGAAGGTATTACATATAAAAAGACTGAGACATATACATTGACTCAGCATTAAAGCTGCACTCTAAAACCATACCTATTTTCTATCTTCTTACTACTCAAAAGAATAAGAACCCTGTAGTTTCTTTGAGGAATAAATGCTGAGATACTTGAGTTGCTAAATATTGCATATTAAATGTTAAGCTCTCACAGTGGATTCATACTGGGAACAGAATAAGACACAGACTTGATTATACAGAACTGGAATAGCAAATGATAGACCCTTACTTTTAAAATGAATGTTCAGAACCAAACCCTAATCTACCAATATGCAGCTCATTATAATCTCTTGAAACACACCATTGTTTTAAACAACTGTTATATTAATTTATTAAATATATACTCTTTCTTCATTTCTTACCTATCAAGGAGCAATTCCAGAACTTCCTTTGTAGATGCAAATCCTCGGTATGTTGACAGAAATATGCTGATGTAGGTAAAGTCGTTGTCCCCAAATGCTGTCAATAGATTTTCCACAAGCTTCTCTAGAGTTCCTGCCTTTATTGTCCTGATCTTACAAGTTTCATATTGGCTGACAGTGTGTCCTGGCGGAAGTTGGTCCCCTTCAACCTGTGTTAATAGACAAATCAAGGGAAAAAAAGGGGGGGAGAATTATTAAACTCTTAATGGTAGAAATAAGACTGCACACAATATCTTTTTAGGTGTAATGAAATGGTCTGAAGATTTAGAGTAGTTACAAAACAGAGCGGGTGCTTGAGAACACCTGGAGAAGAGGAAACCACAAAGCAGCTGAGTGCATACACTGAAGCAAACAACAAATAATGACACAGACTAATTCAAACATCTTTTGATCATTATGAATTCTGAGAGATCTAACTGGACTCTACAGGCATTGTGAGTCAGAGAATATGGTATAACAGTTGACTAAGGAAGGGCCAACAGCTTTTAAGGGCTGAATACCCTCGCTAATCAGTTTTGACACCCTGTGATTGAAGCTGAGCTCAAAGAGAGCAGATGGGTTTGTTGCAACTTCATTAACTTCCTTACCATTTAGCAACATTCCTATCTGAGCTGCTTAATTTCATCCACACATATATTTTACATATCAGAATGCTAGAAAACTTTGCTCAACATAGCAAAGCTTGCTGGCTTGAAACATTTTAATCATTTTTCCTTTCTTGAAGAGCTAAGTTTTCCCTAAGCTTTTTTCTTTTTAAAATAAATCTAGGAGTTTATTATTTTACCATTATTCTAGGCAACCCAGGTTTCACACCCAAAGCTGAGATAATTCAAATAAACCCATGGTTGCAATGTTACATTCCTTCATTTGTATTTCAGGGATCAGACACTATACTGTACTTTCTAGTTTCATTCTTGTCGTTAAATGATTAGCAGGCATTTTTTTTTCTCCAGTGGTTCAGCATAGTAGGATCTCATTTCAAAAAATGAGATGGATGAGGAATCTGCATTTCAATGAACTAAGACAGAAAAAAAGTACAGAGAACCCTAATCCATTAACAAATAGGATGGGGTATTTCATCAGATAAAAGCAATTATTCGATAGTCATAACTAATTTGAATATGTGCAAAAGTGTTACATTATTTTTCTATAGGAATCAAAGATAACTTAGATCAGCCATGAAAGACTTTCAAAAACTCCTCATTCTGAGTAAATAAAGTGTTCATAGATAAATAGATCAGTCATTCTAAGTCTGCAGAAGATGGTCTTCCACAGTTAAGCATCTAGCACTGGGGTGTCAAACTCGCAACATCACATGACGTGTCGCAACTTATCGTGACTTTTTTCTATTGCCGGCAATGGGATGGGCGCGGTTTCGTCAGTGACGCATCCAGCCCGCGGGCTGGCAGTTTGACACCCCTGATCTAGCAAAATGGACTCACAATTTCCAGCTCATTGGAAACCAGTAACAGAATAACAAAATAGCAGAGTCGGAAGGGACATTGGAGGTATTTTAGTCAAACTTCTAGTGTGATGGCATGACCTGGCCATAAATATAAGGAAAAGGAGAAGTCAACACTTCACCAAACATTAGGAGGCAGAGCTAGCAGTCTGCAGTGGTATCTTTCATCTGTCTTTACTTTAAAAAAACCCACACACACCACTGTTGTTTGTGAAACAAAGATTCTGTATGCATTATCTTAGTGAAATATGTATTTCAATATATCTGTATATATAGCAGGCATGAACTGTGTGTGTGTCAGACACAGTAATCAAATGTATGCTTAAAGATGAACCCATGAAGAAGCTGACCTGGCATATGTACTGCTGAGCCAAACCACATGGGCAGCTGTTCATATAAACAGCTAACCATGTGGCTAACTTTGTGCACAAATCTGTTTTCCAGCAATGTAGTTTCCACAAAGATAATGAATAAACCAGTCTGGGGAGATGGGAACTGAGAACAAAAGAGGAAAGAAAGAAAAAGGGAATAGATTAGTACTTAGGCAATATCTAGGAGGTGAGAAATATTTAATTTTTTCCCACGATTTGTATTGAATTACAAGATCATACTCCTAGAAACGGAACATATATGTCCATCCCCTTAGTGGTAACAGATTCCAGAAAAGAAACGTTATCAGGTAGTATTTTAAGGCAGCGAGGTCTACTCTAGAAGACACCAGCAATCTCTCAAGAGAAGATCCATCACTAGCACTTAAGATTATGAAAAGCATCCATGCATATGTTATAGAGAGAATCCAACTGAGAAAAGCTCCAATTTCTGTTACAGTATCAAGATGATAAGGGAGGTGAAAGGGCCTTTTCCATTGCATACATTTCACTACTGTATGCAGTTATACGAATTTGCACACAGTTGTAAAATGTGCAGAGCTACTTTCCGTGTTTATGTTTTTATGGTGAAATGGAAAAAGCAACATGAAAGACTTTTTCATCATTTCACCATAAAAACATAAAACACAGCTCTCCATGTTTTAAAATTCATACAACTATATCTCTGCTTAATGCTCCAATGTGATATACTGTGTGCCACCATCTGCCAGCAATCCCCCTCTGGATTCTATGTAGGACAAACAAGGAAACTTTGTACAAAAGAATTAACAAGACACACGTTTGACATCAGAGCTCCAAACAAGGACCACATAATATCACAGCATTTCAACTCCCTACAATCAGACTTTCTATTGTAGACTTCAGAAATAACCATTTTGGAAAATGTTAACATGACCATCAAATGAGATTCACTCATATACTCAAAGGTTTTCAGGCAATTTCAGAATGTCTCAACAAATACAATGAGTTTGTAACACATTGCCATTGTGAATTTATAAGATACTTGTACTCCCTTACACATGTAACCTGTATCTGCATAACCTATCTTCCCTTTCCCTTCCTCCCACCTCATCCTAATTTAAATCCAACAACAACCCAGCTATCCCATGCATCTAATGAATGCCTTTTAGTAAAATGTATTATTCTAAAAAAGTGCTTTTTTGATTTCCAGCTTCCCAATAGTAAGCTTTACTGCAGACAGTCATGATTATTGCAGCAAAGGCAGGGATTAAGATTCCTTCTCTACATGCCACAATCTCCATAACATTTATCAAGCCATTAGGTCTCTGATTAAATGTGTATGCCACTAATCTGTGAGATTTTTTTCTTCTGTATCTTATTCCTATTTTTCCTACTGTATTTCTTCTCTTTGTAGAAATAAAAATCAGATTGTGGCTTTAATACTGATGCCCAGAGTCACTGAGAGTGAGTGGGTGGCCATATAAATCTTCTAAATCAATCAATAAAATAAAAACATTCCCATAAGCTTTTGATATACTTCATTCTACATTTCCATTTAATTCATTAGTTCAAGTTTATAACTTTGACCAATAATGTTTGGTAGTTAGCATTTAGAAATAGCACCCCACCCTCTGCATACACCCCAAAATACCAATCAGAATTCAAGTTACCACACCTGGTTATTTAATTCAGGCTCAAACAGAAACTTGAGTAAAGCTCTTCCCGAAAATATTCAGACTTGGGCTTTGATGGTTCTCTAGAGGAAAGGAATGCTACAGTTGTGGGGGAGACATAAAAAAATGTTTCCTTGCATTTGTGTGCTTAAAAAAATAAAAGTACATTTTATCAGCTACCAACAACAATATGCTTGAAGTCATTTGAAGGAACATCTAAGGCATAATTTTGGTCTGCCTTATTAAAGCAGTTCTGCCCCCAAATTTTTAAGAGAGCTTTGGCAGGCAACCATTCAATAACACTGACTTGTGGAATAAGACACTGCAAGCTGAGTTAGCACGCTAACAGGAAACAGCTCAATCTGGATTCAATCAGAGACTGTCTCTTTTCTGAATGATTCCTGAAAACAAGAGGGGAGTTTTGGGTTTGCTTCTTGGCCAGCTGTCCACCTACAAGTAAGCCACATTGATTACTTTTCAAAGGGCACTTCTACAGCTGAAAGGCAATTTTCCATCAGCAGGACTTAAGAATGAAGAATATACCATACCTCATTGAAGGTCAAGAAAAGTCATGCTGTTTTTAAAGAATTACCCCTCTTACTTTCACATTTCACTTTTAACTCAAAGTTCCATGGAGATGCTCTTCACCTGTTATGAGTTTCTACTGTTCTAAATCAATTATCTATAATGTGTGGGGGGGGAGGGGCTTTTCAGAGTCTTCAAGTCAGTCTTGACTCCTGGCAACTGCCTGGAGAAGTCACTAGAGTTTTCTTAGCAATAACTTGAAAGTGGTTTGCCACTGCCTCCTTCCCAAGACTGAGAGAGAGTGACTGGACCAGGATCACCTAGCTGACTTTGTTCGTAATGTGGGACTTGTCTCCCTGTTTCTAGTCTAGTCCCATGAGAAGGTGGTGCTTAGCAGTAAAAAGGTTGCCAGCTCTAGGTCTATATAAATATAAGAAAGATATATAGTTATAGGTAGTCCTTGAGTTACCGTACCTCCACAATTGGGACTAGAATGCTAGTTGTTGAACAGAGCAGTCATTAAGCAAAACAGCCCGTGACTGCTTTGGTCAATGACTGCAATTGCAGTCTTCCCAGTCATTAAGTGGACAAAGTGTCAGGTAAGGAGCACAGAGTGCCTCAAGGATTTGGGGGAGACCATAGGAGGTTTGATGCAGGCTGCATGTGTGTGTCTCTGCTCAAAAGCTGAAAATTCTCCCTGCCAAGAAAATATTTTTAACACCCGAATAGAGACATACTTACATGTGGCCTGGGCCAGCCCCCAAGTCCCATGAGGCACATCACATTCCTTAGCTTATTATGCTGTCTCACCATTCAGGAGCTGAAAATCCTGCTTGGATTTTAGCTCCCTCTAATCAATGGGGTCTGAATGAAAGAGCTGGCTTCTGAAGAATTTCAGCTTCAGGCCAATCCAAACTCATATGGAATTGAAATCCTTCTCTCTGGAGATTGGCTGAACAAGCTGCCAGCCAAGAGATTTCAGCTCTATGACTGTTTGGTTTGGCCTGGAGCTGAAATCCTTCAGCAGGCAGGTCTTTCAGCCAGCCATGAAAGACGAGAGGGAGTTTTCTCAGGAGGCAGCAGCAGCTTGAAAGTTTTCCTGCTGGCTTCCCCATTAAACTTCTGGGGAAGCCAGCATAGAATATTGAAAACAACGATCACATGATCATGGGGTACTTGGCAACCACTTGCGAGGTATACAGATCACAATCACATGATCAAATGTGATGTGTATGTGTGTCTGCGTAAAATGTTTTGCAAAGGTCAGAAGTACTTTACAGGCCATAAAGCAACCTTTTCTGAGGCTGTTATTAATTCAAACTGTTATTAAGTGAATGGTTGTTAAGTGAATGGTCACAAGTCAAGGACTACTTTTATTCTATTATTAAAAATAGCTGACTTTTCCTCAGAGTAAAAAAAAACTCTGCAAATTAATAGCCAAACACTATGAATATGCGTTCAGCAGCTAGATCCTTCTAACCTCAATTATACTTTCTCATACTTCCATGGAAATAGGAATCTGTCAGTATTCCTCCATCAAGAGAAACATGATGGGAAAGTGAGTCTTTAATTTTTTGTGACCATGCTCTTTTTCTAACACAATTACAAATTCCTGCAAATGTAATTGTTTCTACAAGCCAAGGAGTGATACTGGGAAACTGATTGAACCAACAAAGAGACTGAGAAACATAGCAAGCAGACTCAGAGAAGGAAGATTTGCAACAGAGGATTAGTAGGTCAAGGAGAGGTTAAACACTTCCCTCCTCTGAGCAGCTACACATCCCATCCCTGCATTCATTTTGCATCAACAAAACAGGGTAAGAGAACACAGGCTTCCCCAAAGAACAAGTAGTTCCATATTTAAAGTGTATAGACTAGAGTAATCGCTGATAATAATCATCTCAGAGTGAAAATGTTCTGTAGGCAGAACATTTATTTCAATGAAAGCGAATAACATCTGATTAGGAGTGTATGTTCTCTCCCAAATGCTTGTGCTGCTTGCCTGATATTACCGTCTGAAATCCATGTGTAAATATGTAGAAAAGTTTTTTCAAGTGGCTGTTGGCCAACACGCTATCCAGTGAGATGCATGCAGTCTGCTCACTTATTCCTCACCAGACCAATGCTGTGTACACTATATAAACAATGTATATATAGAAAGCAAGTTGTTCTCTACGGTAATTAGCAATGCTGGAGGTTATAGGGTAATTTCATCTAGCCCTAAAAGGCTATGGGTATTCATTTCACGGCTCTATTCTGTCTCCAATTATACATAGCAACTCTTGTATGGGGATACAGATTTCTGTCCACACAACAAACCGTTTATTCATTTAACCCTGGACACTGCATTGGGTGTACTATAAGATGAGGCAGAAGATGAGTAAACCAGTGACTATTGATATAAGATACATCCCCCCACCCACCCCAAATTTGTATTTTTAGTTTGTGTGAGTTTGTCTCATTTCTATTTTTGAAAGTTTTAAAAGTTTGAATATTGTTTTGTGAATTGCATACGTATTTTAGAAAATAAAGAAATTAAAAAAGATGAGGCAGAAGACGAGCTTTAATTCATACAACAATAAGTGAGTTCACTCATCAATCTAATAATAAAGCCAGACAATACATAAGAAAAAGGTTTTTTTTTCTGTCAATGCCATACAGAATGTGAAGATGGGGAGAACTTCCAAAGTAAAAATTGGCACTGGGTTGTCTTCTAGTTTACATGCTTAATAGAGCTTGGCATTCCCTCCAATGCTAATCAAGGAGAGAAACAATCTAGAACTAAGGAGAAATTTCCTGACAGTGAGAACATCAGTGGAACCTCTTGCCTCCAGAAGTTGTGAATGCTCCAACACTGGAAGTTTTTAAGAAGAGACTGGACAGCCATTTGTCTGAAATGGTATAGGGCAGGGGTGTCAAATTCGCAACGTCATGTGACATGTTGCGATGTATTGCGACTTTTTTTCCATTGCCGACAATGGGGTGGGCGCGATTTCACCATGACGCATCTGACCTGCGGGCTGGCAGTTTGACACCCCTGGTATAGGATTTCCTGCCAGAGAAGGGGGTTGGACTAGATGACCTCCAAGGTCTCTTCCAACATCATCATCATCATCATCATTATTAACACTTCAGATTCAAGGGTAAAACTTCATACCATATAGGAGAATACATGGAGCTCTTCTCTTCAACTCTTTAAACCATTGTTTCTCAAAGTGTGGCTCATGGCCATCACAGGGTGCGATTACAAGAGAGGGAATGGATGAGGAATGATAAAAGAGGACCCTCATGCCAGAAGATGTGCAGGCTCATCAGTGTAATGCAAAAGTATACTGAAGCAACATTCCCACTGCCTTGTGGCAAGACTAAGTGTTTGCTGTGTGTTCATCTATTACATCTGGAGGGCACAAGTCTCCTATGCAAGCTCTGTCTGCCACTTGACCCTCACTCTGAAGAGGGGATTATATGGGTAGTCCTCAACTTACAAGCACAATTGGGCTCAAATTTTATGTTGCTAAGCAAGACAGTTGTTAAGTGAATTTTGCCCCATTTTATGACCTTTCTTGCCCACAGTTGTTAAGTGAATCACTGCAGTTGCTAAATTAGTAGCATGGTTGTTAAGTAAATCTGGTTTCCCCATAGACTTTGCTTGTCAGAAGGTCGTAAAAGGTGATCACATGACCCCGGGACATTGCGACCACCATCAGTATGAGCTAAATTGCTTAAGCGCCCGAATTTTGAGCACATGACCATGGAGATGCTGCAGCGGTCGTAAATTTGAAAAACGGTCATAAGTCACTTTTTTCAGTGCCATTGTAACTTTGAACGGTCACTAAACAAATGATTGTAAATCAAGGACTACTGTAATAGAGGAGAATGGAAGGTGTAGCTAGGATAGAAATGCAAGAACAGGGGAGAGAGATATAAACAAGAGATATATAAGTTGTGTCTTTGGCCCTTTTGGGAGGAGGCCCAAAAGCACTACTTGCCGTTTGTTGCAAGCTGTAGATTTTTAAGAGAAACTGATTTAAGGCAATGAAGTGTTTATTACAGTACAGGACAAAGGAAACATTTCCTTTTCTATTTTCTTTCTGATTTTAGTGACTAAAAATAAGGAAAGAAGGAAGCAGGAAGAGAATAGCAGCAAATTTCCGCATTTCTTTACAACAAACAACAAATAAACTGGTATCAAGTCATTGCCTGCCAAAAGTTACATCACTACCACCCTCTACATTAGGGGTGTCAAACTGCCAGCCTGTGGACCAGACGCATCACGTGGAAGCCGCGCCCACCCCATTGCGGGCAATGGCAAAACCGGCCGGATATGTTGTGCGACGTCATGTGACGTCGCGAGTTTGACATGTCTGCTCTACATGGAAAATCTTTATTTTGTCTTCCAGCTGCAAGATAAAAGCAAACAAGCATTCTTCCCATTACAAAAGTACTTTTAAATTTGATATGTTTCTATTTCCAGTGAAATGGCTTTATTTTTAAAGTTTTAAGATTCTATCATGCTGTTATAAAATACACAGATTAAAATGATGGGCGAAACAGTTCTGGTTTGTAACAACCTAATTTTATGGATTAGTCTCCCCCAGAAGTACAGTATATTCAGTCTCCTTCCCCCTGCTGAGTAAGCAAGGTAAAGATTGTTCCTTTTAATCACAGCTGAGTGCCTATCTTGGGTTTTCTTTGGGGTCCCATTCTTAGTATTCTTTGGGGGATTTTTTTGCTTTTGATATTGTTATGATTTAGATATGTATTATTTTGTTTTTGTTTTGTATAATGTTGAATATCACCAAGGACCCTTTGGGATCAAGTTGGGTTGTAAACACTGTCAAATAAATAAAATAAACACATTTTGTATCCTTAATAATAGCATTCAAATGTAATTGAACTTTATGAAATGTTAGCAGGAATATCATGGAATCTTTTACTGGTTTATTCTTTTTAAAAAATACATTTGCTTAATAGCTGCTGCTATAATAAAGAAAAAAATATGTGGATTTACAAGTAGTCCTCCACTTACAGCCAATCGCTTAGTGACCATACCAGAATTACATAGAACCCATTTTCAAAGTTACAATAGCCCCTTTGTTCATGTGATCACATTTTGGGTTCTTGGTAACCGATTCACATTTATGGCTGTTTGCAGCATCCCATGGTCACATGGACACAATTTGTGACAGTTTTTGCCAGTTTACCTCTAGTTTCTGGCAAAAAAACGCCCATTGGGGAAAATAAATGCACTTAACTGTGGTGCCTACTTAACAACCACAGCGTTCACTTAATGATCACCATTAAAAAACAGTCATAACTCTGAATCCAGTCACATGATACCTCGATTTATGACTGCCATGAATCATGACTGTAATTCCAGGCTCAATTACAATTATATGTCAAGGACTATCTGTATCCTGATATTAAAGAAGTGTGAGGTAAAACCACAGTAATAACTGTGATCAGTGCCAAATTGTTTGATGAAACAATTGCTGTAAAGCTTTCCTCCAAAACACAATGGGATGGAATTTCTTCTCTGTTTCCCTTAAGGAAAAGGGGAGACTGCTAATTGCTTAAAGCAGTTTAAAATGCTAACTTAAGATAAACCCATAAGATTTTCTTCAGGGATGTATCTCTCCCAAACCTTGCTGATTTTTAAAAGTCATCGCAAGGGGTAAAGTTTCTAGTTGGCTAGCACGGCTTCTTTTTGTCCTTTGACAGATAGTATTTTCAGTTCTTTAAACATGGTAGTTTTTACAATTTTTGAAAAGAACCTTGAGTCTCAAGAAAACACCATACTTAATTTAGTATTTAGATCTTTCACACCAATCTGACTAGCCAAAGCACTACATGCACAGAACAGGGTGTGCTGATCACAACAGGAAGCAGCATCTACAATATAAATACGAACTACTTAGATTTCACCAGACAACTTTTTTATCAATTCAGAGAGCATGAATGAAGAGAAGCTGTGAAACTAGAGGACAAATAAGTTTAATAAATAATTAATACTGATATATTTGTACATCAGACATAACTTTGCAAGTAAGAGCAGTAATGCTATTACCCTCAGAATACGCACTAGTTAATAATCTTAAAATAGACTAGAAATTTTACAAATAATTTAGAAATGTGTCGGAACTATGTGTTACTAATAACTCTAAAAAACCCCACCAACAAATTGAATCTGCAATGGTCAGAACCTGAGACATATTAGCCATCCTTAAGAAGAATCAATTACTGAATCTAGCGCCCATATCTTTGTTCACATGTGTATGGAAACTTATATCTACAAAGGTTTTGCTTTAAGAGGTGTGTGGCAATACAAAAGGTATCTCACTGTAATGTAACCAGAAGTCTGCAGGTGCAATGGAAAGTCCCTTTAATCTTGCAGTTCCCATTCAAAATCTGTTCTGGATGGTGACAGGAGAGAGCTGCCAAATAAGAAATGGGGAGGTTATCTCTGAGACCAAACTTAGTGAAAGTAGCAGAGTTTCATTTTCTAGCCAATTGAACAAAGGGAGAGTAGAGAATCAGAAAACAAATCATTATGTAAATCAAGAGGACAGAACATTCCTTAAGTCCTGGGAAGGGAGATAGTATTAAGAACAGAGGGAGACTAACTCCTCCACGATTCACTCAAAGGAGGGAAGAAGAATCACAATCAGGCTTGCAAATTCTGTTATAATATAGCCTATCTCGATGAATATAGCCATCCTGTGAGTTTCTGATTTGGCCTACCTTGAAAAGCCGAAATATCAGGATAAACAAAGGAAATTTTAGATGATAGAGTATATTAATTTCTTTTGGGAGGGAGGCTGTTCACACCAAATTGGAATTCCATGGCCTCAAAGTTTTGATCACAAATTCACAATAGGATAATCAACCTTATAATAAAGGGTGAAGGAATGTCTCTCTGTGGACCTTGACTAGATCAAAGATAATAATGAATGCTTAGGTAAGAGTTGGTTGCATGTGACTCTGCATATCCTATCACAAATATGCTGCCCCTATTAATTACATTGCATAATAAGAGCACAAAACTTATATTACTCAAATCTATTGCAGTTTGGGTTAACCAGATTGAAAAAAATGACTCTAGTTTGAGACAGGAGAGTATATTTTAACATTGTAACACGAAAGCAAAAAAGCTTTCAAAAAGAGAAAAGCAATGCGAAATATTTACTCAGGAAATTCGGAAACAATTTGTTCAACCCTTGAAAGGACATTCCAGGTCTCTTTGCTGGTAGTATTGCAAATGACTAACCTGGCTTTCACTCTGGAATCTGTTTTTACTTTTCATCGTTTTTCATTATAATCATAGATGATAAATAAATGTTCTTACCAGGTTGTGCAATTGTACAGCCAAACTACCATAATACATAATATATAATTATTGAATAGCCCATGATTTTCCATGTTGTAACAGATGTGCAATCAGTGAAACTTATTCATGATTTCACACCATTCCGTGTCCCTGCTCTGTTCTGCGCCAGTGATGCAGGCAAGTGACTATAGAACACAATACCGCACATTCTATTAAACCAGTCTTTTCCCACTAGACACTATAGTTTTTGCCTTCAGAAGTTGTGGGTGGTCCATCACTGGAGCTTTTCAAAGAGATTGGACATCCATTTGTCCAGAATGGTATAGAGCAGGGGTAGGCAACCTTGGCTCTTTTATGACTCGTGGACTTCAACTCCCAGAATTCCTGAGCCAGCCATGCTGGCTCAGGAATTCTGAGAGTTGAAGTCTACGAGTCATAAAACAGCCAAGGAATTCTGGGAGTTGAAGTCCACAAGTCATAAAAGAGCCAAGGTTGCCTACCCCTGGTACAGAGTCTCCTGTCTGAGCAGGTGATTGCCCTATAAGACCTCCAAGGACGCTTCCAACTGTTTTTTTATTACAGAAAATGCAAAGGAATTAGACATGTTGTATGACAACAATCACACACTTAGGCATCACAAGGATCTAAGATTAAACTAAGAGATAAGGCACTCTAAAACTAATAGGACTTTGGCATTTCAACATACAAAGAAGACCAGTGGAAGTTTAACAGTTGTACAAAACTGATATTTTGTTACTCAAAATTTCCATCAGATTCATTGTCTTCATCTGTTTTAAGATTATGAGCAGCACTGATGTGCTGGCACCCATGTGAACAGAGAATTCCCCATCTCTATCATTTCTTTTTCAAAAATGGGCAAGTAGCACATAGTTCTTTTATATAGTCTACAGACTATTTCTCTGTAGTCTTGTCTACTCATGCTTGCATTGTTTTAACCCAACATCGTGAGAATATATACGCAGTTACCCATATGTACTTTCCTGGAATATGATATAGGGAGAGATTACAATCTTTTTTCATTTTTATAAGGATTACATTTAAAAGGCAATATGATGCAGCCTTTTACAACTAATGAACATTATTATTTCTGTACACGCTATAATTCAGGTGAGATTTTGATAAACGTCTATGTAGATTAGGTATTGCAGAAGCTATAATTTAGCAAATGTGTTATTACAGGACAGATTATTGGAATATATTTCATTATTTCCAATCTCTGAAATTGCCTTCAGGAAATAAAGAAGAATTATTGCTTTGCCTAACTATATTATGTCTGGTACAGCTGGATTAGCTAACAATGCTATAGAATGCATAGATTTGGACACCTAAAAAATTGGCATGCAAGAACAACCTTCCATAACTTTTATTTTTCTATCTGCAAATTAATTGATTAGATTGATTAATTAGTAAAATACTGAATCACATGCAGCGTCAAAGCTCCCAAGATCACATCTTGAAATTTAATGGAAAATATTTGTTTTTGTGTTATGATTCCGCCCAGTTTTTGTGTTATGAGCCGCCCTGAGTCCGAAAGGAGAAGGGCGGGATATAAATACAATTAATAAATAAATAATAAATAAATGATTCTAAGCTGCTGGTAGGATATTTTGACTTTTAAAATCCCAATCCCTCTAAACCTCTCTCTCCAAAAATAAAAGATGGCCTTGCTCCTTCTAGAGACGTCACTAAGGCAAATACATAAACTTGAGTATTTCATCATCAATGAAGATGCAGGATTTAGCAATGTGAATGTGATTTCTCAATTCTTTCTTTCCAGATGCTGTTTTTCAAAATAGAAAGCTCTTTTTGTTCACAGAAAGATGGAAGTCTCATTGCTTGATTATATATACAAATGAGCCAAATAGAACAATGGCCAAACTAGCAGCAGGCTGAAACACTCAATACGGCGGCGTTATGAGTGGATTCTGCAGCACAATTAGAAACATCTCAGTGCTTCCAAGAGCACAATTAGGTGCCACACAATTACATCTGTCTAAACACTTCATAGTCAATTAGGTGCCAAACCCCTCTGTCTGTCTAAACAGACTTCATAATACAAAACAACAGGTGGTTTTTGTCTTTGATGGATTACTCAGTGAAAGCAAAAGGTAAGACATATTTTTATTTACCTCATTTTGATTATATACATATGCATATACTTTTAAAAACCTTCAAGAAGTTAATCCTATTTTAAGCATACATTAACTCCAGGCCTGAAAATAGTTCAGATGAACTTGGTCCACTTACTCTAAAACCATTCACAGCAGTGGTTTTCAATCTTTTCAAAATCAAAAACTAGTTACGGGACCCAAAACATCTACCTTATATTTTTCATATTTTTATTTCTCTATCTTTCCATTAATTTCTTTCCAATTCTCTTTCTGCTTTTATCTCTTCTTTCACTTCTGCCAAAGGGATGGAGATGATACTGCTGATGTGTTCACAATAGGTAAGATCCCAACTTAGTTGGGCTTGAAGGTATAACTGAAGACCAGACCAAACTAACCCACATTACTCAAAAGAGAATGCTTCTAGGAATCATTTATATATTGGTAAATACAAATGTGTATTTGTCATCACAGAAATACATCTTTTAATTCTTGAGCATTATTTCCATTGTAACTCTTTCTCAAATAATATTGTGACTGGCCCAGAGGGAATTCAAATAATTATATGTGGAAGTTATTGAATTATTTAAAAACAGTATTACTTGCATTTAATTTGATAACAGATGTTCTGGCAATCAAGATATATAGCAAAACTATTAATAACCCTTATTATGTACCAATTCAATCAAACTGCTTAACAAAACAAGGCCCACCCATTTTAAAATGTGCAATTCAGCTCTTTATAGAGCTGACAAATTACAGTGCAGGGGATTCCCAATTGCAGGGCAAGATTATTGTTAAATGCCTAAATAATAAAAAATTGTTTTGGAAATCTGTAACCCAAGATATGACTTAGGCAGTACTTTTGACAGGAACAATTATCTGTGCAATAATGACTGTAAGAGTAATATAGGATGGAATCACAAGAGAAACCACATATAAGAACATGAAACAAAAATTAAGGAGCAAATAAAGACATCTGCTCTCAGTTCACGAAAAAAGCAGACTAGCACTAAATCTGCTCAAGAAAAATAGAAAGATCAGGATTAATAATATTATTCTAAGGAAGTACTTGGAATACCCACATTTAATTAACAATAACTGCCGTTCAACAGATAGCAGTCTTGGCACTGGACTATAAAGCTGTGGGTTCAAATCCTCTGCCAGTACCCTTGATTTCATCCCAGCTGCTGACTCGACAGCTCCTGTTTCTCAGAAAATGTGTTTTTGCATGAAATGCTATTCTGGGGCTTGGAGAAGGATGGCACGTAGAAAATGATGCCACAAAGTCCAAAAGTACTTTACTTGTGAAAATAAGTGGATGTAGGAGAAACAGATAATTAAAAATTATACAGATGAGAAATGCATTGCTACAATTCACTAAATCTTGAATTCCTTAAGGTTATTTCAGAAGAAAAAAAGCTTTGTGTTTCATTAACTTCACATTTTACCTTGATCTCAGTGAGTAAAGTACATTGCAATAATTCACTTACTAGATCTTGACTCCCATAGGGATATTTCAGAAGAAAAATGATTTTTTTTTCATTAACCCCCTATCTCATCTCGATGTTAGTTAAAGTTAATAAATGTGGAGTTAATTTCAGCATACCATCATGGCAAATTTCTGAAACATTCAGGATGACCTGGGCTTTCATCATAATAGACAGTTTAATGTCTAGCTTGGTTTACACTTTGTCTTTAGGCAAGAAATTCATGGTAGATTCAGTGAAATGTATTATTATACGCTTGGAGATACTTCTGAAATCATAAATAACATGAAGGCGATTATTATGGGACAATTACTTTCCTTCTCATATTACAGAAGTCATGCAGGAATAGATGAAATTATTATGAAATAATTATAGAAGATGCAACAAGCTCATTTACAGTTGTACTATGCAAATGACTGCCTTGAATTAGCAACTCCTTGCTTACTACTGTTGTTAACATTCCAGGGCTGAACAAGAGATTAAATAACTGTGGCTTGGTCCTAATTTCAATTAAAAAATATATATATAGCTACCAGTTTCAAATAAATCAGTACATTTCAACCACAAAATGTCATGGGGGAGGAGAGAGAGAACTAGGCTAGCAAAATCAAAATCAATACCAAATACCTGTTCCAACTGATGGTTCCTCCCCACCCCCAGCAGAATGCTCCATCAGAAAGATAAACACAGATGAATAACTAATATCTTCTGCTCCATCCCACTACATAAAAGTAACAGGAGCCCTTTCTCATGTTCCTCAGAAATCAGCACTAACAGATCCTCTGCCTCTGTTGATGGATGCTATAGTGATTCTGCTTAGTCAACAGTCTTACATATTTGTAATTTGTTAAATCCTCTTTCAAAATTGTTCAAGTTAATTGTTCTACCTACATCAATCATCAAGGGGTGATGTCCATAATTTGACTATGAGATAAAATTCTGACTTTAATCAGTCTTGAGCCACTTCCAGTTTAGATTACTTAGTTGCAGTTCTTTTTTTCTTTTTTCTTTTAGAAAGTTCATGCCTTTCCTTGCAACATATGCTGATTGGTTCAGGGTATCATTCCTTGCCAGTCATATAATTCTGAATAGGTATGGCCATGACTATCGCTCCAAGCTTTGGACTGACAACATAATTCATGGGGTTTAGAATTAGGGTTGGGAATGTTGGAACTGAAAATAGAATTCGGAAGTGGTACTAGGGCTCTTATGCTGGATCATGTCTACAAAAGGGGGAGATAGTGTGATGGACTATAAGTGAAGCAGCAGTTTGCCAGGAAAAAGAGAAAACATTCCAAGAGACAAGAGGCAACACAACTTCAAGCTATATCAGAGACAGAAGAAGAGAGATTTAGGGTTGCCAGTCTCTAGAATCTCCCACGGTTATATCTGTTAGAGTATAAGAGTACTACAGATCACAATTGAGTCCAAAATTTCTGTTGCTAAGCGAGACAGTTGTTAAGTGAGTTTGGCCCCATTTTACCACCTTTCTTACCATAGTTGTTAAATGAATCACTGCAGTTGATTAGTACTTACTAGTAACATGGTTGTTAAGTGAATCTGATTTTCCCATTGACTTTGCTTGTCAGAAGATCACAAAAAGCTGATCACATGGCCCCCGGGACACTGCAAAGTCATAAATATGAGTCAGTTGCCAAGCGTCTAAATCCTGATCACATGACCATGGGGATGATACAATGGGCACAATGGCGAAAAACGGTCATGTCACTTTTTCAGTGCCATTGTAACTTTGAACACTCACTAAATGAACTGTTGTAAATTGAGGACTACCTGTATTACTTTAATCTGGCAAGATTTTCTCTATATGGTATAAGCAATTAAAAAACTGAGCTTTAGCTGGATTATTTTATGTCATTCTTCAGCTGGGGCTAACAGTTCTGGAGCGCCTCCTCTCCCTGCTACTTTAAAATCTGACAAAGTTTGCTAAAAGTAACAAACTAAGGACGTAACTGATTTTATAAGAATAGATCATCTCTTGGCATATTTCTTATTCAATAACATTGATTAGAAGATGTTATTAAGCTTACAACTATATTAAAATGGCTTACATTCCCCTCCCCAACCCTATGACTACAGAGCTGGAACCTAGTAAAAGCAGCCAAGCAGCCAAAGCTGGAACAGCAGTTTGAAGCTGCTCAGAACAGCTTTGGATCTGGAGGGGGGGGTGTTCCCTCAAGCAGCCGACTGCTGAAGCTGGGGGCCTCTTTTGGCTCCAAATCCAGCCTAAAATGACCTGAAGCTGCACTGGAGCCAAAGCTATCAAACCCAGATTGTTGTCACAAGAATTCTGAGATCATAAGAAATGAAGTTGATGTTACATCTGGCTTTGAAAAGTGTGGGTGGGGGAGAGGGGAATAAAAGGGAAAGGGGAATAAAAATGATAACTGACTGAAATGCCCTCAAAATTCATCAGAATCTATTTTGATTATGCATGAAATACATTTCAGAACTTTCTTTGTCAATAGAAACTGTGCTTTTTTACTTCATACACTTGATTGCTGCTCTAAGAAGCAACAAAAGCAGTATGAAAATTAGTACATATTAAACTGTAACTAGCAACATGCAAATTTATAGTTTAGTTTCTGTGATTATATATAGAATGCTTGTTCTATTTATTCATATCCTGCCCTTATACTCAATCAGCAGCAGCAGCAACAACATAACAACAGTAGTAGTAGTAGTAGTAGTAGTAGTAGTAGTAGTAGTAGTAGTAGTAATCTTTTTATTTTAGTAATTGACCAGCATAACATATCACTAAAGGATAAAATTATACCCATCCCATTGTGTTAATAATCTAACATAAATACTACAAATTCAGATTATAGAATATATCATAAAGTCATGATACCAAAACTACTAAGACTGTATGTTTAAGGTCTTTGAGATGAAAGTAAATGTATTAGAAATTTACATAATTTGGATAAAACTATAGAATAAAGAAAAATAAAGAAAAATAGTTAATAGGAAACACTAAATCACAAAGGTCTGCCGGTAAACTATTTCATATTGATATTATAACTATAAGAACTATAATAGTATGATGTACAATAGAATTTTATGAAAAGGAATGGTACTAACTTAAAAGACTAAACTAATTAATTTGCAATTGCTAGTTTTCTGCATCATTAAGGGGCTTTCTAGAAAACAAACAAATAACAGTCATTATATGCAAGGATATCAATAATCAAACAAATAACCAAATACAGTTTGGTAAGCAACAGAGGCAGAGAGGAAATATGATTCTCAAAATGAGACATACGCCACTATACATATAAAAGTTTCCATCAAACCTAGTTGGAAGGGCAAGCAAAAAAAATAAAATAAAATAATAAATAAAATAAAATAAAAAATAATAATAATAAAATAAAATAAATTAAAATAAAATAATAAAATAAAATAAAATGTACCATAAAGCTGAAGCTCCAATTTCTACTTAACTGCCTTGGCCAGTTTTCATTTCAATCATGGGAAACTCTATTTGTAAGCCTATTATAAATCAAAATGAAAGGAATACGATTCTAAATATGTTTGCATTAGATATTTGCTGGGTAAACGTTATAAAAATACTATCAAAACAGTGTTCCTAAGAAAGGTTTGATGGGTTTATTATCTACTCACTTTTTCTCTTTGCATTATTCTTACTATCTTGGTTACTTATTTATGAACTATTTGATAGAGGTAATCAATAATACTATAATGCCACCAAACAGTCAGATTTATAACTGAATACACATACATAGGACTGTGCTGTTGGGTTTTAATGCTGATCCACTTCAAATACATTGATCAGATAAAAAATACTACCAACTTTATCTAGGAATCAAGTTCATCTCAGGGTAGGCTTTTGCTATAATGTTAAGGAGCACATTGCTTCTAAGAAATGTGAATAAGCTATGGAAGATTACAATGTGATATTTTAAAAAGGCCTCCCATATTTTCTCATGTTATTCCAACAAAACTGTCCAGGTGAAGACCAGAGTTAACATGGATGTTGACATGTTGACAATTACACACAGCCCTAAATGGAGGGGAGAGCTATTTAAGACACTGAAAAGAAACAAACCAAATATAACAATGATTGCCTATAAGGTGACCAACTTTTTTACAATGAAATGGAGGACCCAAATAAATTGAAAAAAATACCGTAAATAAAAGAAACATTTTATTCATTGCAACAATACAGAATACACTATGATAAATGCATAATAAAAAACATTTGTAACAATAACATTTTATATTGTAATTATGCTTACATGCCGCGCCCCTGCCTGCAGCCGCCCCGCCAGCACTGCTGCCCCGCCGTGTAGAGCGGGCTCGGCGGCTCCCAAAGCACCAGCTGCGCCGGTTCCGGCCCGGGGGGGCAGCCCGCCGTCAACACACCCCGCCTGCAGCCGCCTCGCCAGCACCACCGCCCACCCTGCGCAGCCCCGTGTAGAGCAGGCCCCGCGGCTCCCACAGCATGGGGGGCAGCCGGCCACCGCCGCCCCTCACACCCCCGCCAGCAGCAGCCCCGCCGTTCCTGCCTCTTGCGCCCGCAGCCATTATTGCCCTAGCAGGGCCGAAGATCAAGAGAAAGTTACCCTGGAGTCGCCGCTCCAGTCTCCTCCAGGTATCTTTGGGACTAACTAGGAGATGGTGTAGTTGGGTAACAGGAAGGGGTGCAAAGTTCCTGCCAATTCGCCTTCGCTACAGACAACTTACGTGTGCAAAGTTTGCCGGCCGGATGTTTTGGCGCGCTCAGCAGCAATTCCTATTGGCTTTCGAAAGCCAATAGAGGGAGTAGCACAGCTCATGCAAAAGTTGAAAAAAAATCCCATCAAAAATGGTGCCAGAACGCTGTTCTGAGCATTCTATGAGGAAAAAAAAAGCCCTGCAGATTAGTCTTCAAATATCGAAAAGGAGGACATGTAGGAGGACACTTTTCGAGGACAGAACTCACAAAAGGAGGACTGTCCTCCCTAAAGGAGGACGGTTGGTCACCTTATTGCCTAGCAGAAATCTTTAGGCAAAAATTTGCACTTGTTTAATGTAATTTGATTTTGCTCTTTCATGCCATCCTAGCACTGCAGATTGAAATGTGAAATGTAAGAGCAGCAAAGAATATTGGATGAGTTATAAACTGAAACAAAAGGGAGAAGAGTGATGATGAATTAGAAGATGGAGAATAAGTGTATATGGAAGAAGATGGAGGAATAAATCAGAAACATTTGGTATTCATCCTTTTTCCAATTTATCCTAAGTGTGGGTAGATTGGCAATTGTTGGAAGTTTCCAAAATTAATTATGTATGATTGCAACAAAACTATCTCCATTTTTGCCGAGTAACCAAGGCACCACAAAAAGTGACTGAACAAAATCCTGCATTTCCACACATCTAATTTTCATTCAGGTTGCTTTGCCTAAAACTTTCTGAAATCCTGGAACTGATATCAGATTTAAGCAAGCAAAGATCTTTTATTATATTTTATTTAGAATAACTATTATTATTTGGCATATGATGAGAACAAGACAGAAGAGAAGTAAACATATATACACAGTCCACGTAATTATATATAAAACTTCTAGCTGCTTTTAATTACCCTTGTGACAAGCAACATAGGTATGCAGTTAAATAGATTTTGTGCATTATTGCACACTTACATGTACATTACAATAGTAATGGGGCTGCCCTTAAAAAGTATCCGGAAGCTCCAGTTGACGTAAATGCAGCTTCCGCATGGCTTTATGCAGACCTCAGTGTTCACGTGTCACCTACCTCTCCTGCGGAAGCCGCATTGGTTGCTGATCTGCCTCTGGGTGGAATTCAAGGTGCTGGTTGTCACCTTTAAAGCCCTTCATGGCTTGGGACCAGGTTATCTATGGAATTGTCTCTTGCCGGTCACATCCACTCAACCCACTAGAGCGGGAAGGCAAGGATTGTTGCGGATCCCGTCCCCAAAGAAGATACATCTGGCCGGACTCAGAAGAAGGGCCTTCTCTGTGGTGGTTCCCTCCTTCCCTCTGGAACATCATCCCCCCCCAGATATCAGACAGGCCCCCACTCTGACACTCTTTCGAAAGGCCCTGAAGATGTGGTTCTGCCAGCGGGCCTGGGGAATCCAGAGCAAGATGGATTCCATTAATGGCTGGTATGAATGTCTGTTGTCGCCGTGTGTGTGTGTTATTATTTTACTATTATTTTTAATTTTTATTTCTTTTATATTGTGTTTTTATTTCCTGTAAGCCACCTTGAATCACCATGAGCGAGTAGGCAACAACATAATTTTTCCAAATAAATAAATAACTGCACATGTGACAAAATCTAGAAGTAGGGCAAGGAAACCATGAAAATTAAATAGACTGCACAATGAATAAATAGCACTGTTGACTTAATCAATTGCCCATGAGAAATGATGCTAAGGCTTCCCCTCCAGTAAGAAATAGATGTTGTGTTAGGCACACAATCTATGAGAAAGCAGCAATGCCTACCTATCGAATTCTACACTTTTCAATGGTGAGTCAGATGTTTCTGCTGGAACTCTACAAAAGATTTTGGCAGTACCAAGCTGAGATAGAGCATGTCAAAGAAAGGGATATATTTGTTCTATCCCAGCCTATAGCCGTCCTTGTTAAAGGCACAAGGACCAAACCCCTGTTGAGAAATAGGCTGGAGACTCAAAACAAAGCAAACCCCTTTTAATATAGGTGACAAACCTGCCAAATAGTCCAGAAACAAAAGCAGCAAAACACAATCCAAATGGAGGAAATTGTCCACAGGAAACACGATGCAAACAGAAGAGTAGTCACAGGCAATACTAACAGAACATGATCCCATGAAGTACTTTGCAACGGTTGCCTTCAGCAACCAGCACCGCCCACACCTTCCCTTTTTATACAGCAGTCCCAAGGCGTTGCCTCTCAGTGCCTTCTCCTCCTTCCCTGGAGTTGTCATATTGACTGCTGCTGATCTGCTCTCATTAATTGTCGGCGTGTACGAGCATCAATCAATCTGTCCATCAGGTGTGAGTCCTCCAAGTCTGACTCATTCTCCCCACACAGCTGAGCTTCATCAGGAACACGACTGGAGGGCCCAGGCTCTTCATCAAACCGTGAGTCTTGTAATTCATCAGAGCCTCCCTCTGACCCTGATGGCCCTTCAAATGCTTCCTCCACCTCCTCCTCAGATTCCCCAGACTCAGCTGTTGGGAACACAGGCTGGCACGGAATCACGACAATATTACAGGCCTAAATATAACATAGTTGGGAATGCCTTCTGGCAAATATGACACATGTAAGAAAGACCTGGATTCATCATGATTCCTTGATACAGTAAGAATGTAAAAGTTGGTGAATCCATGTGGCTATGGCCCATTAACATTTGGAATTCCTCCTTCTTTCCCACACAATGTCAGGAATGAACTGATATGAAATTAGCAGATATCCCTCTTTCTCTTCCATTTTTTTTTATTACCAAATGGCCTTGCAAAATGTGCATTATATGCTTCCCAGCCCAGTCAGAGAAAGGGCTATCTATGTTCCACATTCACCTCTCTAAAGAAACATAAGCTTATTGCTACTAAAGGCAGGGGACAGTAGGGTGAAGTGAATCTTTTATGCTCCTGAAAAAATGAGTATTATGAGAAGTTTTATTTCTCTGGAATAACTATCTGAACATTTTGCTCTTGAAAAGCATTCCAGAATGGGGAAAGCATTCCATCCCCTTCATGCTAAATTTCCATAAAGATGAAAAAGTTTTCTATAATCATACATACAAAGATATTGTATAACAAAACGTGATGGGAAGAGTTTACAAGTATAACCATACTGGAAATGTTATGATTAAAACAACAACTCAGGAATTCAGTATTTGTGGATCAACTTATTTATTGGGAGAGGAGAACTGCTATAACTTGCAAACATTTTTGCTCTTGGCAGCCTTTATATTACGTGACCTCAGCTAAGGAGCCATCTTAGAAGGCATGAAGGGGATGGAAAGCTGGCTTCCACTCTATGGACAAAAAAATGGCCTAACACAGTTCTCTGTGAACTTTTCACAGACCTTTTGGCTATAATGAGACTATTGGGACAGCTCTCTTTCAATGTTTTCTGAAGGCAGGGAACTATTTTGAACAAAGAAAAACATCTTATATCCAAGAGCACATAAACCAACAGCTTCAAATTCATACATGGACATTATGCTACAAATATGCATTTTTCTCACCCCAAGGATCAAACACATCTCAATTACAAGCTTTGCTATTTAAGGGAAGTATCCTATTATGATTAACAGTACTGTGGTGCTATAAAAACTAGTTCCAACATATCCTGTTGCTAGCAGGCCCGAGAAACAGAGCTAAGGATGCAATTCAGCATATAGTAAAACTTGAATCTTAACCTGAGTTTACTAAAAAGAAGTCCAGACCTTCCTCATTGTAATTTTGGCCTGAATAACTCTCCTTATTTTTTCCAAAGAGAATGAAAAAAAGGGTGCATATAGGGGACTAGAAAACTTGTATACTGTATATGGAATTTTGATGAGGGCTGAAATGGTAATAGACAGACAAGAATAAGAACCATCAGAACACTATTGAAGGAGGTGAGAAACGAAAAAAAATTACAGGTGCCTACTCTTTACTGTTTTAGGGTAATTATTTCTTCCATTTATATTTTAATCTCTCTCCAGGAGTCAAGGCATAGCATTCCCTCCTCCAATATATCCCTAATTTAGCATCCTAATGAGGTAGGGTGGGTTAAGAGAAAATGACTGGGCTGAAATCATCCGGAGATCTTCCTTGGTTAAGTGAATGCTTGGCCCTGGTTCTCACCAGTCCTAGTCCAATAGCTTAATGCCAACAACCATTTGAAACAACTAAAAGAATAACACTTTGGAACAAAGAAACACTTTCAGTTTTCTCAAGGCATACGGAACAAAAAAGCTAAACAGAGTTTAGAGAAAAGGAAAGAAAAGCTGTAAATGAATGGAACGGGGAAAATGAAGTCTTCCCTTTCCACTGGTTCTCCCTATGTGAAATTATTTTGGAGAATTAAAATATTGGGGCAATAAATGTGGCAAAAATAATCTACTTGTATACTCTTCATAAAGGAAATTTTCCTCAATGCCTATGAAAAAGAACCATGTGTTTAATATCTAATCAAATACATTTATCTCTTCTAGTCACAAAAACTAGTCTCATTCAGACTGTCAGTGTCAAATTGCAAGAAATGTGTGGTTTAGCAAAGAGCAAGGCGCAATTCAGGATTAAGTTGGTATGCCCAGGAAATCTTGAAACATACATACACTAATAAACATATCTGATTGTTATTTTTACCAGTTAGGATCAAAGATGTCTCATGCAGTCTGGAAAAGACCCAAGAGAGACTGTGGTGGGAAGCACATCCTTAAATACAGTTTCAAAGATGAAAACAAGAACCCTCATGTCCGTTTATAAACTTCTTTGTCCTCACAACAAGCAAGAGTGCTCTCTCCACATTACAAACTTCTCTTTTCCTGTTCCTTGAATTTATTTACTCTACAACAAATTATCAACTTTTCAAAAGCAAGGCAGTATTAGCAAGGTGACAACACTTTCCTTTGTATAAAACTACTTAAAATCATAACGGAAGTGATTATATTGTTGAATACTTTCAGCTCAACCACATTTAATCTCAGTATATCAAAGAACCCAAATACAGTAGCAATGTTAAATTCTATAAAACAAACTTATTTCTGCTACATTTGTGTGAGCAGCTACGCAGATTAGGAAAAGGATGGCTCAGAATCTGAGTAATTGAGCTGTCTATACTGTGTATATATATTATCATGCATTGATATCCCAAAGAAGTTTCTTGGATGAGAAGCGAAAAGTCTTCAAAGAGAAAAAAGGAAGCCCAGTTGCCTCATGGAAAAGCACCTTTGGGACAACCATGACCTTGATGACTGAGAATCTCCATAGACATCATGCATTGATAGTTTTTCCTTAACTATATAATAATGCATTAATATGTTTTGTGGGTTTTGCAATGTAGTGAGAGTAAGCAAATATATATTTACAATCAAATGAAGCATCACAAAGTATCTAAGTAGGCAAGAGAGAACACTGACTTTTTTGTGACATAATCTGCACGGATTGATTTATTCATCTAGAATAAATATGTCAATGGGCCATTGAGAGATTTCTAGTCAACAGGGAAGTGAAACCTGAAGCACTTAAGTTTGTATGTGTCAGATGGAGAGGACAGTCACAAGACCTCCTGAAAAGCAGATGGACCTCATGCAGCAAAGATATCATGAATATCTCTGGAGGGAAAAAAGATAGTTGGAGTGTATGAAGAAAGACCACCAACTTTTCCTTTGAACTTCTTAACAATAGGAACAATACCTCCATTAAAAAGACAGCATTTGTGTTATTGACATCCGCCTGTAATAAATAGTATACCAAATCCAATTATTAGTATAGTGGATCAACTCTTATACAAGATTCTACGGGCTCTCAAATTATAACTTTTCATACCACACTGTGAGAAGTAGCTACAATAATAATTTATTCCACAAAAAAGTATTGAGGCATTACCAACTTCTAAATATTCTAAAGCTATCAATCTATCTATAATTATTTTATCTTCTGCTCAACTGAAAAGTTAATATTTTTCCCTCATGAGTTTTGTGTAATTAAAGTATAGCTATATTGATATAGTTAGCACACACTTAGCTATTTTGCATATAACTTGAAAGCAAGAGAGAAATGTCTAGTTTCACAAAGATAAAAACAATTATTTTCCTGGAACAGTAGATTACGGAGGACTAGGAAATGAAACCTTTCAAAGAAACAAGACTAAATTTCAAACTGTACTAAAAAAAATCCCTTGCTGACCCATGCGGAAATTAGCAGTTCCCAGTTTTAAGTATTGCTGACAGTGAATTAAATCAACTAAAGGAATAACAAAATCCTTTTACCATCACTATAAACTGTGATTAGTTTTATGGTGGGCTGCTTTAAGAATTGTGTGCAAAAACGTTTGGGTTAGACCTCGTTTTATTGCTCTCCAAAATGAGTTCCAGCAGGTTTAAGCCAACATGAGCTATCTTTCTTGCTTCTGGATAGGTGGCAAGAAAAAAAATGAAACCATTTAAAGCAGGGGTGACAAACTCGCAACATCACGTGATGTGTCACGATGTATCACGACTTTTCCCCCATTGCCGGAGCTGGGGTAGGCGTGGTTTCAGCATGACGCATCCGGCCCATGGGCCGGCAGTTTGACACCCCTGATTTAAAGGATTTAGGGCAGGAAATACGAATGGCTGATCTCAGAACTAGTTATTCTCTTGAAATTCTGTTACTTCTATTAAAGCTAACTATGAGAAGAAATAATACATTTCAGTGGAAAGCAGAGGTGATCCTAATATAAGGAAAACTACCCTAGATGGCAAATTTTCTTCTAGAAACAAACTTTTAACTATGTTCCCCACTGTCATTCCATACTTGACATGCAGTTCTCCTCTTAATTCCCTCAGTTGCTTCTATCGCCCTCTCCCCCACACCAATTACTTCAGAGTCTCATACCAATGTGCTATTGTCTCACTATTCTATCTCACCAGGAGTCAGTGGGATTTGGCAAGTTGTACACACATTTTACAAGCTGATACAAGTCAATCTGGCTGCAGATATGCATTCTCACTGGGCAGTTTGTTCCTCCAGCCCAGAATGAGAAAATCAGAAGAGTCAAATGAAGTTCCTCCTAAAAGAGGGAGAGAGGATTGTTCTTCCAAGTAGCACTATTATTTTGGGTTCAGAATGACGTGATTGAACTGAATTGCCTTCCATAAAATCAAGATGCCCTTCCAAAATTATTAGCGCTGAACTAGCTAAACATTTTGGCATTCTTCATACCCCAAATCAGCCATAAAAGGTCTTTACCAATTCTCTCCTGCAACTTCATACAAAAAATAGTGGACATACAAGCACTCTTGGTGGTCTTGAGCCCTAGCAAAAACTGCCATCTGTGAAAAATATGCAAATATTTCATTTTTTTTTTAAAAAAATATTCCTGTAAACAGAAGGCATTGATGGGAAATCTGCCACCAAAGGAAGCAGATTTGAATTCATCCGTTCTACTCAGAACACTTTGTACTCCTTCAGAATATGAAAAAGGAGAAACTAGCAATACAGTCTATAAGTTTTGCAAAATTTGCTGATCCTACTTGGTTGTACCATAGTACATCTAAGATTAAATTATATTTCAAGATAGCATCAGTAATTAATTGACAGGTCTATATTGAAATAAATTAACTAGCTTGCAGGATCATCTTATTTTCAATAATGTCTATCCAAATGAGAAAGAGTCTCAGAAAGCAACCCCAATTTCTCTTTTGATAAATGAGGCTTTTGTGGGTGATCAAACCTACCAATAGCTTCCATTTTATAAATGTATAAGTTCTTCAACTGCAAGTGGTTAATGAGAATGTTCACAAAATACTCAAGGTTTCAAGTGTGTTCAGTAGCTTAAAACATTTGCCTACTTTTACCTAGTCTGTCCTTAGTCAAAACAAAACCTACAATTTTTTCAATATAAGATAATAAAAATCCAAAGGTTTTGTTTTTTATACACAAATTTGTTTGTGTATATGTGTATTATGGGATAAAATGAATATAAATCCCACAACTACCATGTAAGACTTACTTCGAGATGGTTGTGTATAGAATCAAATACTCATTCTATAGCTACTTCGTTGAGATACCCATATTGGCCATTTTTTTATTGTAACTCACAGTATACATAAACCTCCAACATATATAGGCTAAAAGAAGGATAAAAGCCTACACAGTATTATTTAAGTTTGACATCTATGCACTCCCAGTTTCAGAGCTGGTATGGGAACACAGGAATAAGGCATGATCCCATTCCTCCATTGTTTTTAATACTCTGCATCTAGCGCACCAACATAATCTCCATTATTGTGCATGCAACTTGCATTCATACCATGTTTCCTACTTGATTTTTTAAAACTGTGAGAAATGGAATGCTGCAAAGTAAAATGCCAAACTCTTATCTTAATGTTCAATAATGGTTTACAAGCTTTGTTATGAAAAAAAAAATACAGCTGGACCCAGCACTATCTTTGGAAGTATACCCATTTGCACCAAAAGAAGACAAAAACAAGCAACAATAACATCAGGTGGGAAGAGGGAACGACAGATAGCAATCTGTTTCATGTATGTATTAAACTAGATAGGGTGGCCATTTTGTGAATGGACAAGCCTCCTTAGAAGTGATTTTGTGAGAGTGCCTATACATATTCTTAAAATCTCAATTGTGCCCACCAGGCTGGGTCTCCTTGGTACAGACCATCTTTCCTGAAAGTCATGATTCAGTAAGTTGCCGTATTGTAATATTTCAAAAATAATCAATCTTAGTTTCTCTAAATTAGCAGTGTCACTAAAATGCAGAAAGCTAAAAATGTTTTCTTAATCCCAATTTATTGGAGTCAGCAACCAACAAGATGAAACATTTCATGTTTTTGTTCATGCTGGATACTTTAATACTGATAATCTTGTAAGAAACTTTCCATCAATCTTGAATTAATCAGGATTCAGAATCACCAACAATGCATCTTACATATATATTTTGCCTTTCTTCCATGAGGCCAAGACAACATACACAGGTATCTCCATGACCTCCTCAAAGCAACCTTGCCAAGTAGGCTAGATTGAAAGTTAATGAAAGATCAAATTCACCCAGGGAGCTTTATAGTTATGTATTTGTATGGTTTTCTCAAGTCATGGTCCCACATTCAAATTTATACACTACATTGGCTGCAAGTAAATTCAGTTTACTTCTGATCTACTCTACTAAAAGAAAACTGGCCCAACCATAAAATATATTGCCATATCTAAGTAAATTGTATCTCGCTGCTCCAATGGAATTGTTGCCATTTAATTCCAATTCTGGATTCACTCTGTAAAGCACAGCTTGATACTAAACATACACATTTGGATTTAATTTATCAGAAATTTTAAAATATATTAGCGGGAAACACAACATAACTATACCTAAGAGTACAGATACAAAATCAAAAGAAAACACATACATAACTGTTTGAAGTTACAATGGCGCTTATAAAAGTGACTTATTAAAACTTTTCATACTTATGACTGTTCTGATGCTTGGCTATTGGCTCATATTTATGGCAGTGTCCCGGGATCATGTGATCACCTTTTGTGACCTTCTGACAAGCAAATTCAATGGGGAAGCCAGAATTCACCTAACAACCGTGTTACTAACTTAAGTGCAGCGACCCAACGTAACAACTATCTCACATAGCAACAGAAATTTTGGGCACAATTGTGGTTGTAAGTCAAAGACTATCTCTATCCACTATTTGTTCAGAGAAATTTAGAACTCCCACAGAAAGTTTCCCACTAAGGCCAGCTTTTTACTAATGTGTCCTCTCATAGTTATCTCAAAGAAGATAATATGGAGCCAAAACAAATGAAAATTGGTCTAACTCAGAATTACTAACTTTGAAGGGCAGTAATTTACAACTGCTTTCCCACACATGCACTAACTTCAGAACATCTGCATTAAAGCCCCTCTGCTACTACTGAAGAGGACCCCCATCTTTTTTAAAAAAACAAACAAACAAACAAGCAAACAAAATTCTATTTGTTCTGAAGCTTTGGTAATTTATTATATGCCCAAAATGATCTTTGATCCTTACTTTTCACTTCCCCTGCACAGGATGAAGAACTTCATAAAGTATTTTAATGTGAAAACCCGGCTTTAGCACAACACATAGCATGTAGGCAGCAGCCTGGAATGCAGCTCTCAGCTGGGACTCCAAAGTCCACTAAGCACTTTTACAAGATGCCAAAGTGGCAATTTCACTCACCCCTAGCCATCTTGCTCCTTTGTTGGCGGCTTGTTGAATCTGTACTCTTTTGAGGGTGACATGGTAAACTGCTCCTTCCTCTATCTCTTCACCCCAGTCTTGGATTGAGCTCTGCCACAGGAAGAAAGGAAATGCTTGGATTTCTTACAATAATAATAGAAACAAAGACATTTTCCCTAGTTGTCTCGTGTTTAGGCCAGCCGCTGCACAATTTGTTTCAAAGGAGACCTTGCAAAAGGACAACCGGCATACAAAATACTCCAAATCTCCTCCAACTGCAAACTATTCAATGGAGAAAAAGGTAGAATACATAGCAAGATAAGTGCATTTCCATTTAACTTCTCTGGCACCCGATCCAGGATTTATACATATTTCAAACAGTTCCGCGGTACCATTTCCTAAGGAAATACCCCTCTGCATCTCGTCCCCAGTAACTATTATTGTTAGCATTTAAACTGCAGCAATAGCTGCACCTTTAAAAGCTACACAGGCATTTCAGACGGCAGTAAATATAGAAGAATTAGCTGAGTTTATTTCAGCCTTTTTTTTAAAAAAAAAGAAAAGAAAAAAATCAGACATGAGAAGAAAATGAGATAAGGTTTAACAGAACTCCATTAAAGATTTCTTTTTAAGAAAATTATGCATATCAGAAAGTTGAGGGGAGAAGGTCAGGAAACTGTAGCCTAACTATACTTGCTATGCAACTACAGTTTAATCACTGCACTAAACAATGCTAAAATTCTAAATTCTAAAAGACACACACATATATAGGAAAACAACTCATTTTGATTGACCAAGGATTAAAGTATTTGAGATTTGTACAAAAGCTTAGCCCGTTCATTCCCCCCCCCCTTCCCTTCCCTTCCCAACCCCCGCCGTTCTTTCCCACACTAAGTGGGAGAATTAGATTGCAGGCGGCGTCCTTTCCAAACTCGAATTCACACTAAGTCGCAGTTTTTTTAAAAAAGACGGCTTCAAAAAAATCTTTTTCCTGGGAAGCACCAGATATTCACCAAAGCGGTTTCCTTTCGCAAAAAGTAAACCTCGGAGTCCCGAAGGAGGAATCTCTCTGCCTATGTGAGAAGCCTTTTAGAAACGCAAGGAAGCTTTTTTTTTTTTTTTGGGCTGCGATGGTGGTGGGGTTACCATTTTAGCTCTCCAAAGCAATTTCATCCTTGGGGTTCCCCTCAGCGCTCCGAAAGGGCATGGTGAGCCGTAGGAGCCCGCTTTAAATAATCCTCTCGCAGGCACTTCTTCGCCTCGCTTGAAGGCAGCTCTCTCTCTCTCTCTCTCTCTCTCTCTTCCTTGCGCTCTTCTCTCAATTCATGACCACAAAAGAGTGGCGAGTGGAGAGCAGGCAGAGCTGAAGACTCCTCCCTACACACAGACACAAGAGTGATGTAAGGCTTTCCTGTTTATGCTTGTGAACTCTTTCTAGGCTTCAAATGAAGCCAGCGTTAAGCATCCTCCAATGGGCTCTGCGAACCCTCCCTTTCTGAAATTCTGCAAACTTTCTGAAATTCGGTCTCTTACGTTCCCCGACAAACACAAGGTGCCGAAGGAAGCATCTCCTTCCCCTCCTCCTCTACTTTTCCTTAACCAAAAGCCACAAAGAGAGAGCCCAGGGGTGAAAGAAGAGGTTTAAATAAACTGCCATCGCCTGGCGCTAGCTGGAGTCCTCTCCGAATAGTTGTTGCATGGAGTGAAATTTACAATGGGATGGACGCTCCTCCCACAAGGCATAGCTAAGTAGGCTCCGGTCAGAAATACACCAGCCTGGAGCTTTTCCAATGGCTCAATCTGCCAGGCGGGAATTGGATTATGGGAATTGAAGAATTAAAGGTCTGGTGGATACCAAAATAGGGAATGCTGATTCAGGAGAGTCAATGAAAGCCTGTCAGCCTGGAGGATGAACTACTCTGCCATCTGAAAAATTCTTGTTAGCCTGCTCTTGTTAGTTTACTCAAGGTAGGCAAGATTAACAGTAGGCTTTAGAGTTCTGTGGATTACTTCTTCCAATCCAAATGGGTAGTAATCTCATCTCCACCCGGAAAATAAAAAGTAACCGGGGGGGGGGGAATATCACTGACCCTGATGAAAGTGTATGGTTTGCACTCTATAGAATAGAGTGGTAAAGGTATACAAACTTGGATAAAGTTGGTTAAGTGGCTAGGTGAAAAATAGACTGAACGAACCTGCTGTAGAAATAGAAAAAAATGAAGACATTCTTACATTAATAAAACTGGTGATTAATTTTAGATGATGCACAAGCTATGAAATTAATATGATGGAAACCTGGATACTTTTATGGCAAATTTGGAGCTTGTAATGATCTTTGCAAAGCCACATCGTCAAGAGATAGATTATATTTTTCAATAGTTTTATTTGCACTACCTACTTCATTATGGTACAGTTCAAATAAGGCCTCAGACCTGTCCTGAATTATATATCTCTTTAACTCGCATGCCACAGAATCTTACATATTCTTTCACCAGTAGCAGCAGTAGCGGCATTACTGGAAGTGACAAGAAGATGTCTACACCAACGCATAATGCCAGTTTCCTGCAGCATGTTTATTTACATACACTAAAGGCATATAATAAAACTAAAAATAAATAAGGTGGTGACTAGAAGCTCTTTACCCATGAAAAATAAAGAAGTTGAAAGGTAACGATTAGCATCTTAGAGGAGGGCAAAAGCAAACTGAGGGGTGTATCTTCAGAAAATTCCCTTTTAATAAATGGGTATTTTGCAATTGTTGACAGCCAGAATGATAGTCATTTTATGGACAGAAAATTCTCCCATGGCAGCAACTGTGTGAACTCATAAAATGCCCTCTGGCCTAAAAAATGTTGTCTACCCTTTACTTATTTATTTGAACTTTCTGTCTTATAGCCAAACAGTAGTTATAAAATGTTACAGAAACATTCTGGATTAAGGAAAAGAATAATGAGAGTTTGTGCATCTTTAGTCAAAAAAGCCATTCAAGGAGAAATATTTTCAGTTTTAAAATATTATCTGTCTAGCACGTTACTAATTGTCAGGCAAAATAGTTGATGAAGCAAGAAAATGTGGAAGACTTAAAGCCATTAGAGACTACATTCAGAAAGACCAATTTTGAAGAATTTATAGGAGGAGTCAGGCTGCTTAGCATTTTCCCAAATCCAGTCCTTTATAAAATGAAATGCAGCAATGGACTGCATTTCACCTGACTTTGTGCAGCCTAGGCAGATAGTCCAATTGCATTGATTCCGTGTACTATAAGATCAAACCAGCATTTAGATTATTTTAGTCTAATGCACTTTTTGTTGACCTCAGTAACTTTAAGATGTGCAGTATGCTGGCTGGGGAATTCTGGGAGTTGAAGTCCATACATCTTAAAGTTGCTGAGGTTGGGAAACATACTCTGATGCCTTCTTCATGAGGCTACACTTAAAGAATGTTTAGAAATTCCAATTGATCCAGAATACCACAGTGAGAATATTAGTAGTCACTTATTGATTATTTCTGCCATACATGGTTACCGGTAGCTATTATTTGGTTAACAGGCTCACTGACCTTTTAAAGTCCAAATTCTTGATTCTGAACAATTACTATCCATATAATACTTTGGTATTAAGTTAGGAACGTCTATTATACTTAACTGTATCTATCAGTGGAAATTTTCATTTCATATAGAGTTAGTCTGGAGAAATTCAAACATTAAATAATTTGTTTAAAATGAAAAATCTTGCAAGATGGTTCAGTGCTCATAGCAAGTTAATATTCAGTCATACCACTATAGGAGATCGTGCAATAGAGCTGGTTGTTCACATATTTGAATCCCACTACTGAACATACCTAATTGGGAAGACCATGTTTTCTTAGTTTAAGCAATATATTTTGTTCAAATGTATGGTAATGTAGATAATACTATAATGACATTATGAAGTCTATTAATTGACCAGATGGAAATTTGTGGTACTAATCAAGGATATGGAAACTAGGTATTTTATTTTACTGCTTTCCCTGGCGTCACATAAATTACACTTCACACATGTTGAATATCGCTATTGCTGTTTAATATTTTGAACAGCTAATATTTTGAATAAAGATTTGTCCTAATTCCAGATGAATTCCCATATCCACTTAATGCATTGATCATCATTATGGATGATCTTTAATAAATATGTATTCAATATTTTTACATATGCTTATAGTAGGCATACTATGCTTCACCTAATGGTTTTCTAGGCAAGCATTTATGGGACAGAACATTTTGTGTCTTTGCTTCCAAATGCTTTCAGTTATTTAGTCTTCAAGAAAATGCCCACATTGACTTGGAGAAAGAGTTTAGTATCTGCTATAATAGTTACAGCATTGCAGAGAAACTGCTGAACCTAGAACAAGGCAACCATATCATAGTCTTCTCTGCTAATCTTAAACTTTTAACATCTTTGTTCATATTTCTTCCCAGCCCTCACAGCACACTGCCACTTACCTCCCTTGATTCTAAGCTGTGTTCAGGAATGGGAGACTTAATTATGATATTTACACTCACATTCACTAATTATATTTTAATTAATAGATATTATATGAATTGTATTAAATATTTGGGTCATTGGCAGACATTTTCTCTCTTTGTATAATAACAATAGTGAGGTAGGAAAAAATTATATATGGTAACGTTTCCCAGCCTCCACATCTTCCAGATTTCTCAGCATATTGGCTGGGGGATTCTGAAGTTCACATCCCCAAAGATGACTAGGTCAGGAAACCCAGATCTACAGCATTTATGCCATGCATTTGAGCTGTGTTGGCGTAGTAGTTAGAATGCAGTATTGCAGACAAACTCTATTCACTGCCAGGAGTTTGATTCTGACCGGCTCAAGGTTGACTCAGCCTTCCATCCTTCTGAGGTCGGTAAAATGAGGACCCAGATTGTTGGGGGCATTTTTAAACCACTCAGAGTGTGTGTAAAGCACTAGGGAGCAGTGTGTAAGTCTAAATGCTATTGCTATTGCTGTTACAAAGTTATGCCAATTGATTGCTGTTTCATGGGACCTACTTAGAAAAGGAACATTCAGGGAACTCATTGGTATCCTGGGCTAAAATGTATGATGTCCAGGCTTATTTCATTTGTGGCAGTTTCAGTGGGATGGAAGAATTTCCATTCCAAACTTACCAGATAAATTGGCAAGAATATAAAGACTTTGAATGAAATTGAAATTTAGTTAACTAGGATGCAGGACTACAAGTGTCTATTGTATTGTGCACTTAGCATAAAGAAGACTAATATTTGTAAAATGAAATATGTGCAACCTTAGTGCTACCCATGAAGATTGTGCAGAAGCTAGAGCATTTTTTTCCACATAATTGCTCAATAGAGTTTTATCTTGAAAAGCAGATGCTTTCAGATGATTCTGAGAGCAAGAAGAGATAGCTTTGTTCTTGCCCCATTCCTGGGCTTTGAAGAGCAAATGGACTCCAGGAATTTTAGTAGAGAGATGAAAGAATAAGAAAAGTTAAAGAACTTATTTTCTTCTTGTCAGTCGAACTCTTGAAGGCATAGGACTCAGGCCAGAAATAAAAATAGTAAGCAGAAGATTGGGTGATTATGCCACTTATCCACTAAACAACGTATTTTCCAAGAATGCATTACACAAGACTGAATTATTTACAAGCGGGCAAGTCATGTCCCTACTGTTGCCAAGAAAACTACAGAGCTTGTCCAAGGGAATGTTACCTCTTGCTTGCGTTAATACATATTCTTAAGTGTATCTGTTTCTACATTTATACAATATGCATGGAGTTGGATGTGCCTCTGTGACTCATCTGATTATTGCATTTTTTCACTACTTGAATTTCTGACCTGTTATAGCTATAGATAGCTTAAGTGGGGCGAGCAATGCAAGTTATGCTGATGGCCACTGATACTGAAGTGGCCAGTTAGGGAAAATCATGGGAGGACAATGTTCTCCAGTTCCAGCATGCTTCAAAATATCAGTTGGTAGGGAACATGAATGTTACTATGTTCATGTTCTGCATATGTACTTTCTGCAAGCATTGCTTGGAGATGATAGGAACAGAATCCTGGATTAAGTCAGCCTTTGCTCTTATGCAACAGGCACTCTCTGATGCACTTAATACAGTACTAGGATTAGAAAAAAGACAGTTGTTTTCCCCCAGAACTGAAGCTGGTATGATAAGCCACTATTGCTTGTGATTCATTTACAGATCCTTGTAAAACTTGTTTGACTGCAGATGATAATAGGACAGAAGAAGTGACTGTATATATAAACAGTGATAGCTCAACATAGTTATCTATTCATTTAAAAAAAGGCTAGTCTCCAGCTTCAAAACTCATGAAAGGCAGTTTCTAGCCTCACCACCACCCATTCCTGAAGTAAGGTGAAGCCTAGTATTTCTCTTTTAACACAGCAAACCACAGATGCAAAAGGCTAACAAATGTGCTATATTCTTACATTGACCATACTTTTGCTCATATTTGCAAACACAAAGGAAAGTTAATTTTTAGCAACTCTTCTGTCTTGCCCTCTGTGTTTAAGAATGAACTTTCTTTCCCTACTTCTAAATTCCTTATATTTAGCCTAGCTCAGAGGACAGGGACTTTGTCCTGTCCCCCAACTACAATCACTTGGCTTAATTTTTAGTCATTCCATTCCAGTAATCACTGATTTAAAAAGAGTTATTTTAGCTATATGGGTGTTATTCCTTCCAAAAAGTTTAGCTTGTTCAAAAGATTAGTTTTATGATGCTATAATATAGCATTTATGATGCTATTATATAACTTGGAAAAGGCAACAGAGCTTAACATATAATATATGTTAAGCTCTGTTGCCTTTCCCAAGTTATATAATAGATTCATAGTTTAAATTCTGAATTTAATTTTTGCATCCTCAGTTAGGAAACCCAGATTAAAACATGCAATGACATTATGTTTATATAACAAATTTACCCAAGCTAAAATGTCATTTGCTTATTTCTGATTCAGTATGCTATGCAAAGAGATATGATCAAAATTGTTGTAGAACACTGAATCACCAATAAGTAAGCTATATTATTATATTATTATCAACATAGTGCACAAATTGAACAACTGTGGTTACAAACACTGGCTTACTCACAGTAGTTCAATCAACACACGATGGTTAAAATTATGGCTTACCACACTGCATGAACATATTTATTTACTGTTGAGAAGATGAAATCAACCAACATTCATAAAGGAGTACCAAGCTTCCATTTTTACATTCTGAACGAATTTAGAATTCACATTCTAAAGAAACCTTCCCTAACTCAGTGCCCTCCAGGTATATTAGATATATGTTTAGAGCAGAGCTTTTCAACCTTTTCACCCATTGTACCACTTTTAGGATATGGCAGTATCCAAGTACCACCAATCACCCAGCAAGGTGTCAAAAACTTGATGACCCCCCCCAAAAAAGGAAAAAACTGATGAAGTACAGGTAGTCCTCGACTTACAACAGTTCGCTTAGTGATTGTTCGAAATTACAATGGCACTGAAAAAAGTGCCCCCCAAGCCACAGCCGAGCAAGACACCTGCCTGCCCTCCCGGTGGCGCTCTTCCTCCTGTCCGAGGTTTTCATTGTTGTGAGCATTTCTGTTGAGGATTGGCAGCGGGGGTGGGGTGGGGGGTGTTTGGTTTTTATTCCCCCCGTCTGCTGGGTGGTTGCAGCAGGTTTTGGTTACTTCACTGTGACCATCATAAATATGAATTAGTTGCCAAGCATCTGAATGTAAATCATAAGACCCTGGAGATGCTGCAACATTCCAGCTGATCGGCGCTTCTTCTGGACTCAGCAGAAGTACCAGGATCAGCGCCGAGCTCCAGCTGGAGCCTGGTGCTTCCACTGAGCCCTGACAGTCCCGAAGAATCGCTGATCCTGGCGCTTCTGCTGAGCCCTGACAGCCCTGCAGCTCCAGCCATCTCTCGCTCAGGCTTGTGCGGTGCTGCCACTGGTTCAGCTCATTCCCCTCCCCCATTTTCTAGAATGGTTGCGTACCACCTGCCAGGTTCCAATGTACCACAGGTGGTACCACTGGTTGAAAAGCCTTGGTTTAGAGGACCAAGTTAAACTAAAGAAATGCTCTACAGTTTCTAAGATGCTGGGCTTGTTGACCGGAAAGTCAGCAGTTTGAGACCAATTACCATGTGACAGAGCGAGCTTCTGTTACTTGCCCCAGCTCCTGCCAACTTAGTTTGAAAGTATGCAAATGCAAGTAGATAAATAGGTACCACTTTGGTGGGAAGGTAACAGTGTTCTGTGCGCCTTTGGCATATAGTCATGCTGGCCACATGACTATGGAAGTGTCTTTTGGATAACACTGGCTCTTTGACTGAATTGGAAATGAGCACCGCCTCCTAGAGTTGGACAGGACTGGACAAGGGAAAGCTTTATCTTTTACCTTAATTTTATATAGTATTTTTGGTGGCAAATTCTTATGTAAGCAGATTCAGGAAAACAAAAACCTAGAGTAAGTCTAAAAAAAGAATTGAATCGGGGAAAGAGAATGGTCTTCAAATCTAGACTGAACTTCCATAGTGCTACACAATTTAATTGCTATTGGAACAGAATTTTTGATTATTTAAAGTTTTCAAACTATTATTGCCTATTTCAAAATAACATCATAGTTTGCTAATAAAACTAGGCTAAAAGCTCTTTTAATATACTTTTGTAGAGCACTTTTCAAAGATTCAGGGTCACAAAGCTTACCTTTTCAGACTTACAGATAATCATCAGCCCATTACCAGGAGCAGACTAACTTGTGATCTACCATCCAGCTTTGAAAAAAGGAATTGCATAAGTGGGATAGATAGAGCTGGTGAAAGATTTACCAATTCTTCGCAAAATGATACCTGCTACAGATAGAGCCAGAACACAGAATAATGATCCCCGAAAGGAACATAATCTGAGCTATATTGTGAAAACATTTATTTTAAAAGAAAAAATCATCTACTATTAGTACTTTTAAAAATGAACATTTTCTAAATCTTTGAAAATGTCTTCAGGCCATTATAAATCCGCATTATCCCACTAGAGTTAGGAGAGGTGGGGGAACCAAAGGGTCTCCTATAAGAATGCCCAGATCTAGTGGTGGGTCGAGACCCACAGTTCAAGACATTTTGTTAATCTATGGCTTCTGATTTTTTAAGACAAAACCATGGGAATTGTAGCCACAAGGTAGGCAATCACATTCATGAGTACTGGCAATTGCATTAATTAATTTGACAGTGCAAGGCTGTGGGGGCTATAAAAAGGGATCCACAAATGGAGCAGCAACTTGCCACCTCCTGCTTTATTTTAATATAGTTACAACCTTTAATACTAGTTTGGTTTTATAGCTGTTTCATTTGGCTTAGATTTTCATGGTTTCATTTTATTAATGTATTTATTATTTCAGTCAAGGTTCACACAACGATCTACAAAAGTTATTGGTTGAAATGGAAATGCTGTAAATAAACAATAAACAGTAACTGTAGCTTAGTATTATTTACTAATGTCATAGTGAACTACCCTGGATATTTTATTAAAGCATTAAATGCAAATAATATTATTACTTTAGTATGGAATCATCAATAAACATGGTCCATCATTTACACAGATACATACAAGCAATCACAAAAGAGGGAACCTTTTTCACAAATTTTTGGTGCTATTTCAATTTTGGATAAATATTTATTCCCTCTATATGGAGCATTTGCTTAAATCAGAAGGGTATCACTAATATTCTTTTACTGAAACTTAAGTTAAAAGTATACATAGAACAATAAAGAGTAATTGTCATTCTTATTAGTAGAGAAAATGCTCAGATTATGAAATAATATTTTGGGGGGGAAGCTTTAGGCATGATCTCCAAGCCTGTTGGACAAAGTTAGAGCCAAAAAGGATGCAGGAACAAGAAATATGACTATGAATTATATTAAAACGTCCTGCACATGTGTTGCTGGTTTCCCAACAAATGAAAACTTGTTAGTTTAAATTAACACATGTTAAAAGTCATTGATGCTCAGTTAATTTACTTCTCTCATCATGCCTTTAAACCATTATGCAATAGAGTTATATATTATACTCCATATAGGTCGTCCTCAGCTTACAACCATTTGTTTAGTGACCGTTTGAAGTTACAGCGGCACTGAAAAAAGTGACTTAGGACCGGTTTTCACACTTACAACCACTGCAGCATCCCCATGGTGGCTTGGCCACTGGCATGGATTTATGTCAGTTGCACAGTCTCGGGCTCATGTGATCACCATTTTAACCTTCCCAGCTGGCTTCTAACAAGCAAAGTCCATGGGGAAATC